>NC_133649.1:239865403-240077135 GCF_009905375.1 Apium graveolens | reverse complement strand
CAACTCATAGGTTTTTAACACCCATAGAGTCTATCCAAAAATCTCACCAGATCTCTAGCTTCTCTTATGGCAGTGATTCTATGTTCAAGATGAGTTGTCAGTGTTAAAGGAACTTTTTGTTGATCTCCCTGATTGAATAATTTTTCCATTTATGTTCAGGTTGTTGATCAATGCATTGTACATCTCGACCTTCAAATTCCTTTCCTGGATTGGATTTAAAATGTTCATATTCAGAGGTTAGGATCTTAACTTGTTCTCCTAACTTCCTCTATGCCTTCGGTTAATCACCTCAATAGTTTTCCAGATGTGTTTGGAATTTTTACAGTTCATCACATGTCTGTTCATCAAGGGATCGAGGGAATCAACTAAAGTAACTGAAGGCCGGCATCCAAGGAGGCTTCTTCCTATTCAGCAGGAGTAAAATCCTGAGGATCTTTTGCATAGGTTCTAGCTTTGGTATTACAACATTATCTACTATAACCTCTGGTTCAATAACCATCGGAATTTTTGGATAAGTTCAGATATTTGGGATTTGCAACTTGTAAAAACAAGAACATCTTTTTCTTCCACATAATATAATTCTCTTTATCGAATAGTGGAATTTTAACAGTTCCAACTTTTGTGAAGTCATTATGAATTTTTGAACAAATAAAAATTCAAGGAGCTGAAAAATCACAAAAGTCTAGGATCTTGATTTGTTCGTTAATCAGAAGGTTTTGATACCAATTGTTAGGTTCCAATATGTTTGTAAAGAGGGGGTTGAATACAACTTACTGTTTAATCGAATTTAATGCGGAATAAAAAAGTACACCCAAAATTCAGTTAAATAAAACTATTATTAAACTTGAAAGGTGTTACAACAACCGTATCATTTACAAGGGATTAATCTCAAATAAATTATTACAAATCTAGAATAAATTCGACATGAACTTTTTCTATTTTTGCAATAAAAAGATCAAATGCTAAAAGCAATTTGAGATTAAGTTCTAGGGATTTTGATCCGCCTAGATAGGTTACACAAGAACAAGAGAATGATTTCTAGTGGTTTGGATTTAACTTTAAAACTAGAAATTGATAATCTTGAAGTGCAGTAGTGAAGAGATGAAATGTTTTGTTCGGCTGCTGCTTTGTTTGTTCTTGAGTAATTGATTAGCTTCAATGTGATATCCGGGAAAATTATGTGAATGTTATATGTTAAATAAATAAATATTAAGTGTTTTATAAATTTAAAGTGATTAATGCCATGATATGAGATGTTATAACTATTATGTGTGTTTCGTGCGGGCCAGAAAATTTTTCAATTGATTAAAATATGTTTAAATTGCAATTATATGAACTTCTCTGCAATCGGGACGCGTAATATTAGCATCTTTATTAAGATTACCTGTTTATTATTTGATTTATACGTGTTTGAATGTATTTTATGTGTTTTCGGGATTTTCTAGTAATTTAGGGATCGTTTCCGTTTTTCAAAAATCAACGAACCGGGACCCCACCGGGACGACAAACCCCACAAAATCGATATTTTTATTTTTATAAAATTGTTCGTATTTCAAATCCCCTTTATTTTTGTATTTTTGAAATATTCGAAATTTTTAGGGAATTTTGATTTAAATTTTATACTTAATTGTTTTAAAAAAATTTCCCCGTAATTTATTAATATGGGCTTGTGATTTTAAATTATGAGATAAAACGGTATCGGTTCGTGATTTATCGGGAATATCTGCTAGTATAAGTAGCCCTAGTGATTATCTGTATCTTCTAGTCAAAATAAAAATCAATCAGATAATCTCAATCCTCTTGATTTTATCCTGTGTACTCGTGAGCTTCACTTTAAAGAATAAATCCAAACAATCGATCCAGCCATCCGTTCCTGCAGATTCTAATCTCAATAGCTTGCTTGTGATTCCCCGATCGATTGATACCAAGAACACGAACCAAGGTCCCGTATCTTTCTCGTTCCGTGTTCGTCGGAATCGACGAGAATCGGGACTTCTTTATTTCATGAATTTTCGATTGTTTTAATGATTGTATGTTTTAGTAGAGATTATAAGGATGATTTTGGTATAAGGATTGTATAGCTTTGGTTAGGAATTGATGAAACTCGAATTATGCCCTGTTTTTGAAATCAAAGTTTTATATTTGTTATTGATCCTTTGATGTTTATAAGATTATTGATAGTCTGGGTGTGAATTTAGCTGTGGTTTGATACCGAATTCATAAGTTTTGTTGAGTTTTGAGCATAATTGATGTTCACCGGATTTTCGCCGGTTTCCGGTGATGAAACTCGTCGGAATCGACGAGTTGCTTGTTGTTGGTATTGATTGATGCTTGAATCGTAATTAGGAATGAAATTAGAACTCGTTACGCTGAAAACCGGACTGAATCGAAGGGAAAAGGAGTGTTGTTTAACCCGCCGGAATTTTCCGGGTTGCCGGAATCAACCGCCGAATTCTGGGTTCATAAGAACTCCGGCGGGTCGTTCTTGGTGACCCGTTTAGCTTTTGGATCCGACCCGCACTTGATCTGTTATTTCCAGAAACCCAGACTGAAAACCTGTTTCTGATTTAATTTTTTTTTTATTTCAAAATTCATTTTCTTATTTTCAAAAATCATTTAATTTGTTTTCAAAAATTATTTAATAATTAGTTTAAATACCAAAAATTGTTTTCTGAATTATTTTAAATTCCTAAAATTACTTCCTTTAATTATTTTCAAAAAAATACAATTTGATTTAATTATTTATAATTTATTTTAGTTAATTATTTATGAATTTAATTAATTGATTAAAAATCAATTAATCAATTAATTTTATTTATAAATAGTTAAATAAATGTAAATTATTTATAATTAATTCAAATAATTCCTAAAAATTATTTTTAGGTTTTAAAAATTATATTTTGGTATTTAAAAATCAATTAATATTATTATTAATTGATTTAAATCTATTTATTCTTATTTTATTCATAACAATTAAACCGTTCGTCCGTTTAATACGAAACGAACGCGTACAGATTCAGAAAAATATTGCGCTTTTAATAAAAATACTTTTGAGACCTAATTTCTTTTGTATTGCAATGCCATTTGATTTGTGTATCAGTTTAAGTCGGTATTTGGTCGGTAAATGTTAATAATGACCTAAATTTTATTCTGAACGCACTGAGACGTATCTCTTAATGATCTAACTTATGTATTATATGAAATATGTGAGTACGTGCTATACGAATACCATGATTACGTGATACGTGATATACATGCTATCTGTTACAGTTTCAAAATGCCATGCTAGTTATAAACGGTCGGGTAGATGTCAAGACGTAGAGTTACGTCGATTGAGTTAGTTCTGTCACTTAAGATAGTCCTTTTGTTTATAGAATCGAGTAGCAAGGAGCGCAATCAAGTGTTAGACGAAGATAGTAGCCATCAGTTAGAAGAAGAGTTAAAGTAAGAGGTTATTGAGCATACCAGGCAAGTATCCCTAACTTCACTTATTGTTCAAGTGATGTTTATTTTGAATTATATTATGCAAGTACCTCTATCTTCATTTATCATTCAATTGATATTGACTCTGAACTTTATTCTTTCGATTTCCATACTATTCTAAGTTCAGAATAGTTAAACGTTTTATATATTTCGCTATAAATCACTCTATACAGTTGGAACATTGAATTGAGATTAGCGAATAACTAATTATTCTAGTTATTTCGCCATCGATTGTTGAGATAACTCGGGACCATGAGAAATGGGGAGTTATATGGTTAAGGATGTCCTTTGATTCGGCTCCTTTGATCAAAATGTTTTATGGATTGGATGAATGCGTAAGTGACCGGACGGACGGTCCAGCGGAGGGCTATTTCTATGTGTTATATGAAATACTATGACACCATTTTGCCACAGGCAGGTATATTGCCTTTTTAATTGAGTACTCGTATTTTGGGGACATGTTTCTATGAATCATGACCTTGTGCTATCACACGGGCTGATCAGCATGTGATAGTACGTCCGTCGGAGTTAGATTCCAATCAAAAAGTTATCGTTTATTATTGATAGTTTGTGAAGCTTTTATTAATGATCAAATATTACTGCTTTTATTCTTTGTTCAGTTATTATTGGAATGTGGTTTATCATTACAAGTACATTTTATATTGCTTGCTGAGCATTTCTTTCGCTCATACTTGTTTATCAATCTAATCTTTCAGCTAAGCCAGAGCAAGCTTGAGATCCAGGTTTGGTCAGAAGTCGAGTGTTTGTAAATAGTGGTGTGTATTCCAGGTAGACTGTTTTGGGACACTTGGATAGTCTAGAGGTTTGTAATAAAATTTGAATAATCTGTAAAACTAATTAGACTTATGGTTTGTAATAAC
Organism: Apium graveolens; assembly: GCF_009905375.1. Taxonomy (NCBI): domain Eukaryota; kingdom Viridiplantae; phylum Streptophyta; class Magnoliopsida; order Apiales; family Apiaceae; genus Apium; species Apium graveolens. The sequence goes on along the minus strand of NC_133649.1, from coordinate 240,072,771 downwards.
ACTTGATGTGTAGTAATGCCTGTTCCATACTATAACCTGTGATCGATCCAGTGCAGGTAAAGGGGTCGTATTTATTATATTATTCCGCTGTGATTATTTTATTATAATTTAGTGGCAAGTGGCCCCCAAATCTAGACCCCGGGTTTGGAGGGCGTCACAGGTTGGTATCAGAGCTACAGGTTATGGTCACTGAAACAGGCGTAGGATTGTCATAGATGAGTCATAGGAAGATCACATAAGATAGGCACGTGTAGTTAGTTTTTATAGGATTAAATTTAGGTTGTTGGGTTAGGATATAGTTGAGTTATTTAGGTTTCCTGTTTTACGTTTAGCCTTAGGACTTGTGTCATTGCCTTTTTATTTTATTGGTTTAGTTATGATTTCGAGCAAGGATTTAAAAGGGTTGGATAATTCGGAGTAAATTTTCTTTGTGTTATTATTCTTGAGATAATAAGCAGGATCATGTGATAATCATGTCGCTTGTGTTAATATGGTAGCAAGTTTATGATATTCAAGGAAGAGATATTATTTGCGAACTTTAATATGCTAAGGAATTGCTACATATTTGACACAATGCTTGACAGATTATTATATATATATTGCTTGTTTCTTACCAGAATAATGGCTCCAAAGAAAAGGAATAATTCAGGAGATGATCATACCGAGAGTCGTACAGATCCAGCGATTATCCAGATGTTGGGACTGATGCAGCAGCAGATGTTACATCTTACGCAGCAGCAACAACAGCAACAACAGCAGCAAGCAACAGCACCACCAGCAGTGACTTTTAAGCAGTTTCAAGCAGTGAAGCCACCTGAGTTCAAGGGAAGTGCTGATCCTGTGGAAGCTAATGCATGGCTCAAGGAAATGGAAAAGGCTTTTGAATTGGTCGGAGCAGGAGCTGAGCAGAAGACCAAGTTTGCAAGTTACTTTTGAAGGGCGAGGCGAACTATTGGTGGGAATCCACGCGAGCATTGGAAGGAGGTGAGTTTATAACTTGGGAGAGATTCACAGAGTTGTTCCTGGAGAAATATTTCCCGAGGTATATGAAGAATCAAATGGAGATTAAGTTCTTGAACCTGACCCAGGGTGATCTTACCGTGGCTGAGTACGAGGCTAAGTTTACTGAGTTAGCAAGGTTCGTGCCAGACCAGGTTGATACGGATGAAAAGAAAGCCAGAAGGTTTGAACATGGATTGAAGTTTTGGATTCAGAACAGAGTGGCCATGTTTGAGTTGACTTCATATGTGGCAGTGGTTCAGAAGGCAATGGTGATTGAGAGTAGGAGTGATATGTCACAGAAAGGAAAGGATGGGAAGAAAAGGAAAATGGAAACCTCAGAGGGAGGTCAGCAGTCAAGTAATTTTCAGGGTCGTTTCAACAGAAGGCCAGAGTTTCAGGGTAATAGGAATATGGGATTCAGAAGACCACAATCAGGAAATGGAGGACAAGGCAACCGTTTTCAGAATTCAAATCAGCAGAGGCCCAATTGTCCACCAATACCAGATTGTCAGTTTTGTGGTAGGAAGCACTTTGGGAATTGTAATGCTAATGTGACGTGTTTCAAGTGCGGCAGGAAGGGACACTTTGCTAATGTGTGTCAGAATCCGACTCAAGGTCAGAATGTGGGAACTGGATGTTATAAGTGTGGAAAGCCAGGGCATATTTCCAGGAATTGCCCAACACAAGGTACGACGAGCAACACCCCAAGGCTTACAGGTGCTCCATCTCAGAATCTGCCAAGAATTGAAGGACCACCAGCAAAGGACCAACCAAAAGCCAGGACATTTAACATGACTATGAAGGATGCTGTTCAGAGTTCAGACGTGGTGGCAGGTACGCTTCCAGTCAATTCTGTAGATGCTAAAGTTCTATTTGACTCTGGAGCTACAAGGTCATTTATTTCTCAAAGTTTTGTCGATAAACTGCATTGTGAAGTTAAATTGTTAGAACAAGCACTAATGATAGAGCTAGCTAATAAGAATCAAATTTTAGTCGACCGAGTGTGCCCGAGGTGCGATGTTGAGATAGGAGGACATTATTTCTATGCCAACTTGATACCTTTTAAGTTGGGAGAATTTGATGTTATTTTAGGAATGGATTGGTTGTCAGAAAATAACGCCCAGATTGATTGTAAGAATAGGAAAGTGAGACTTCAGACTTTGGATAATAAGAAGAAGGTGATATTCCGAGGAAATAAGCAAGAGAAGAAGTTCTTAACGATCGCTCAAGTGAAGAAGTTATTGCGTCAGAATTGCGAAGCATATTTGGCCCATGTGATAGACACCAGTAAAGAAGTTCCAACACTAGAAGCGATTCCAATTGTCAACGAATTTTCAGATGTCTTTCCAGACGATCTACCAGGTTTACCTCCAGACAGAGAAATTGAGTTTGCAATTGATCTAGCACCCGGAACAGAACCAGTTTCTAAAGCCCCGTACCGGATGGCACCAGTGGAAATGAAAGAATTGGCATCTCAGCTGCAAGATCTTTTGGAGAAAGGAGTTATAAGACCCAGTGTATCCCCATGGGGCGCACCAGTACTGTTTGTCAAGAAGAAGGATGGGAGTATGCGACTGTGTATCGACTATCGAGAACTGAATAAGCTAACCATTAAAAACAAGTATCCGTTACCAAGGATCGATGATTTGTTTGACCAATTGAGAGGCGCTGTATGGTTTTCTAAGATTGATTTAAGATCCGGATATCATCAATTAAAGATCAAGCCTGAAGACATTCCGAAGACCGCATTTAGAACCAGATATGGGCATTATGAGTTTCTAGTGATGGCATTTGGATTAACCAACGCACCAGCAGTTTTCATGGATCTGATGAATCGAGTATTTAAAAAGTATTTGGATAAATTCGTGATCGTGTTTATAGACGACATCTTGATCTATTCCAAAACAGAAGAAGAGCATGTAGAGCATTTGAGGATAGTTCTGGAGATACTGCGACATGAGAAGTTATACGCAAAGTTTTCCAAGTGTGAATTTTGGTTAAAAGAAGTACGATTTCTTGGGCACGTGATTAGCAATAAAGGAGTGGAAGTGGATCCAGCAAAGATTAAAGCCATAATCAACTGGGAGAGGCCAAAAACACCAACGGAAGTAAGAAGTTTCATGGGATTGGCAGGTTACTACAGAAGATTTGTGCAAGATTTTGCAAAGATAGCTACGCCATTGACAAAGCTCACCAGGAAGAATCAGAAATTTGAATGGGATGAGAAATGCGAAGAAAGTTTCCAGGAATTAAAGAATAGATTAGTATCTTCTCCAGTGCTAGTCTTGCCAGATGATCAAGGAAATTTTGTAATTTATAGTGACGCATCGTACAAAGGATTAGGATGTGTTTTGATGCAGCATGACAAGGTGATAGCCTACGCTTCAAGACAGTTGAAACCACACGAAGAGAAATATCCAACGCATGATCTGGAATTGGCAGCTATAGTATTTGCATTGAAGATTTGAAGACATTATCTTTATGGGGAAAAGTGCGAGATCTACACGGACCACAAGAGTTTGAAGTATATCTTTACCCAGAAGGAATTGAACATGAGGCAGAGGAGATGGCTAGAACTAATCAAGGATTACGACTGTACTATTAACTATCATCCAGGCAAAGCAAATGTGGTGGCCGACGCACTGAGCAGAAAAGAAAGGTTAAACATGATAACTTCATCTGAGGAATTAATCAGGGAATTTGAGAAGCTGGAAATAGAGGTTAATATTCCAAGTATGTCTACAGAGGTATTGTGTGCAATGTCTTTTCAACCAGAATTATTAGAGAAAATAAGAAGATGTCAGGAAGAAGTGATGAGCCATGAACGAGACAGTTTGACAGGAGAAGAAATAGGGAGTCAAAAGGATGATAAAGGGATATTAAGATTTTCTTCCAGAATATGGATACCCAATGTAGCCGAGCTGAAAGATGAAATTCTTCGAGACGCTCACAACTCCAGATACTCAATTCATCCCGGAAGTACGAAGATGTATAGAGACTTAAGAGAAAACTTTTGGTGGCCAAGCATGAAGAAGGAAATTGCAGAATGGGTAAGTAAATGTTACACTTGCCAGCGAGTCAAAGCGGAACATCAAAGGCCCAGTGGACTGATACAACCATTGGACATTCCAGAATGGAAATGGGAGCATATAGCGATGGATTTCGTAGTTGGATTACCGAGGACCAGGGCGAATCATGATGCTATTTGGGTTATTATCGACAGATTGACGAAGTCAGCGCATTTTCTTCCTATCAACGAGAGATTCTCAATGGATAAATTGGTACGGTTATATCTTAAAGAAATTGTGACAAGACACGGAGTTCCAGTATCCATAGTTTCAGACAGAGATCCTCGATTTAACTCAAGATTTTGGAGAAGTTTTCAAGATTGTCTCGGAACGAAGCTGAACATGAGTACCGCGTATCATCCGCAGACAGACGGTCAAAGTGAAAGAACGATTCAGACTATTGAAGATATGCTAAGGGTATGTGCACTAGATTTTGAAGGTAGTTGGGACGAGCATTTGCCATTAGTTGAATTCTCCTACAACAATAGCTATCATGCCAGTATTGGAATGCCGCCTTACGAAGCTTTGTACGGTAGAAGATGCAGATCTCCAATATGTTGGGAAGAAGTTGGTGAAAGAAAGATTTTGGGTCCAGAATTGATTCAACAGACAAAGGAGAAAATAGAACTCATTCGGAAAAGATTAACAGCAGCTCAAGATCGTCAACGCAAATATGCTGATCCTACCAGAAAAGATATGGAATTTGAAGTTGGTGAAGCAGTGCTATTAAAGGTCTCACCTTGGAAAGGTTTATCAAGATTTGGGAAGAAAGGAAAGCTGAGTCCGCGTTATGTTGGCCCTTTTGAGATTTTGAAGCGTGTGGGAAAGGTTGCTTACGAATTAGCGTTACCACCTCACATGCAGCATATTCACAACGTGTTCCACGTGTCAATGTTGAAGCGTTATTTGCCTGATTCGAATCATGTGATAGAATACGAGCCAATCGAGATTCAGCAAGATTTGTCTTTTGTAGAGCAACCAGTGCAGATTTTAGATAAGAAAGAAAGGGTGCTTAGGAATAAGTCTGTATCTTTAGTGCGAGTCTTGTGGAGGAATCCCAAGGTTGAAGAGTCGACTTGGGAGTTGGAAAGCGAAATGCAATCCAAGTATCCTCATTTGTTTTCCTAGGCTGATTCTGGGGACAGAATCCTGTTAAGGGGGGAAGGATGTGATATCCGGGAAAATTATGTGAATGTTATATGTTAAATAAATAAATATTAAGTGTTTTATAAATTTAAAGTGATTAATGCCATGATATGAGATGTTATAACTATTATGTGTGTTTCGTGCGGGCCAGAAAATTTTTCAATTGATTAAAAATATGTTTAAATTACAATTATATGAACTTCTCTGCAATCGGGACGCGTAATTATTAGCATCTTTATTAAGATACCTGTTTTATTTGATTTTATACGTGTTTGAATGTATTTTATGTGTTTTCGGGATTTTCTAGTAATTTAGGGATCGTTTCCGTTTTTCAAAAATCAACGAACCGGGACCCCACCGGGACGACAAACCCCACAAAATCGATATTTTTATTTTTATAAAATTGTTCGTATTTCAAATCCCCTTTATTTTTGTATTTTTGAAATATTCGAAATTTTTAGGGAATTTTGATTTAAATTTTATACTTAATTGTTTTTAAAAAAATTTCCCCGTAATTTATTAATATGGGCTTGTGATTTTAAATTATGAGATAAAACGGTATCGGTTCGCGATTTATCGGGAATATCTGCTAGTATAAGTAGCCCTAGTGATTATCTGTATCTTCTAGTCAAAATAAAAATCAATCAGATAATGTCAATCCTCTTGATTTTGTCCTGTGTACTCGTGAGCTTCACTTTAAAGAATAAATCCAAACAATCGATCCAGCCATCCGTTCCTGCAGATTCTAATCTCAATAGCTTGCTTGTGATTCCCCGATCGATTTGATACCAAGAACACGAACCAAGGTCCCGTATCTTTCTCGTTCCGTGTTCGTCGGAATCGACGAGAATCGGGACTTCTTTATTTCATGAATTTTCGATTGTTTTAATGATTGTATGTTGTAGTAGAGATTATAAGGATGATTTTGGTATAAGGATTGTATAGCTTTGGTTAGGAATTGATGAAACTCGAATTATGCCCTGTTTTTGAAATCAAAGTTTTATATTTGTTATTAATCCTTTGATGTTTATAAGATTATTGATAGTCTGGGTGTGAATTTAGCTGTGGTTTGATACCGAATTCATAAGTTTTGTTGAGTTTTGAGCATAATTGATGTTCACCGGATTTTCGCCGGTTTCCGGTGATGAAACTCGTCGGAATCGACGAGTTGCTTGTTGTTGGTATTGATTGATGCTTGAATCGTAATTAGGAATGAAATTAGAACTCGTTACGCTGAAAACCGGACTGAATCGAAGGGAAAAGGAGTGTTGTTTAACCCGCCGGAATTTTCCGGGTTGCCGGAATCAACCGCCGGATTCTGGGTTCATAAGAACTCCGGCGGGTCGTTCTTGGTGACCCGTTTAGCTTTTGGATCCGACCCGCACTTGATCTGTTATTTCCAGAAACCCAGACTGAAAACCTGTTTCTGATTTAATTTTTTTTTTTATTTCAAAATTCATTTTCTTATTTTCAAAAATCATTTAATTTGTTTTCAAAAATTATTTAATAATTAGTTTAAATACCAAAAATTGTTTTCTGAATTATTTTAAATTCCTAAAATTATTTCCTTTAATTATTTTCAAAAAAATACAATTTGATTTAATTATTTATAATTTATTTTAGTTAATTATTTATGAATTTAATTAATTGATTAAAAATCAATTAATCAATTAATTTTATTTATAAATAGTTAAATAAATGTAAATTATTTATAATTAATTCAAATAATTCCTAAAAATTATTTTTAGGTTTTAAAAATTATATTTTGGTATTTAAAAATCAATTAATATTATTATTAATTGATTTAAATCTATTTATTTCTTATTTTATTCATAACAATTAAACCGTTCGTCCGTTTAATACGAAACGAACGCGTACAGATTCAGAAAAATATTGCGCTTTTAATAAAAATACTTTTGAGACCTAATTTCTTTTGTATTGCAATGCCATTTGATTTGTGTATCAGTTTAAGTCGGTATTTGGTCGGTAAATGTTAATAATGACCTAAATTTTATTCTGAACGCACTGAGACGTATCTCTTAATGATCTAACTTATGTATTATATGAAATATGTGAGTACGTGCTATACGAATACCATGATTACGTGATACGTGATATACATGCTATCTGTTACAGTTTTAAAATGCCATGCTAGTTATAAACGGTCGGGTAGATGTCAAGACGTAGAGTTACGTCGATTGAGTTTAGTTCTGTCACTTAAGATAGTCCTTTTGTTTATAGAATCGAGTAGCAAGGAGCGCAATCAAGTGTTAGACGAAGATAGTAGCCATCAGTTAGAAGCAGAGTTAAAGTAAGAGGTTATTGAGCATACCAGGCAAGTATCCCTAACTTCACTTATTGTTCAAGTGACGTTTATTTTGAATTATATTATGCAAGTACCTCTATCTTCATTTATCATTCAATTGATATTGACTCTGAACTTTATTCTTTCGATTTCCATACTATTCTAAGTTCAGAATAGTTAAACGTTTTATATATTTCGCTATAAATCACTCTATACAGTGGAACATTGAATTGAGATTAGCGAATAACTAATTATTCTAGTTATTTCGCCATCGATTGTTGAGATAACTCGGGACCATGAGAAATGGGGAGTTATATGGTTAAGGATGTCCTTTGATTCGGCTCCTTTGATCAAAATGTTTTATGGATTGGATGAATGCGTAAGTGACCGGGACGGACGGTCCAGCGGAGGGCTATTTCTATGTGTTATATGAAATACTATGACACCATTTTGCCACAGGCAGGTATATTGCCTTTTTAATTGAGTACTCGTATTTTGGGGACATGTTTCTATGAATCATGACCTTGTGCTATCACACGGGCTGATCAGCATGTGATAGTACGTCCGTCGGAGTTAGATTCCAATCAAAAAGTTATCGTTTATTGTTGATAGTTTGTGAAGCTTTTATTAATGATCAAATATTACTGCTTTTATTCTTTTGTTCAGTTATTATTGGAATGTGGTTTATCATTACAAGTACATTTTATATTGCTTGCTGAGCATTTCTTTCGCTCATACTTGTTTATCAATCTAATCTTTCAGCTAAGCCAGAGCAAGCTTGAGATCCAGGTTTGGTCAGAAGTCGAGTGTTTGTAAATAGTGGTGTGTATTCCAGGTAGACTGTTTTGGGACACTTGGATAGTCTAGAGGTTTGTAATAAAATTTGAATAATCTGTAAAACTAATTAGACTTATGGTTTGTAATAACACTTGATGTGTAGTAATGCCTGTTCCATACTATAACCTGTGATCGATCCAGTGCAGGTAAAGGGGTCGTATTTATTATATTATTCCGCTGTGATTATTTTATTATAATTTAGTGGCAAGTGACCCCCAAATCTAGACCCCGGGTTTGGAGGGCGTCACATTCAATGTCTTTTGCTGCTTCTGTCTTTTATAATTCAATCAACAGAATCACTTGAACTAGCATGACTATCTGAGAATTGGCATGACTTTCGGTGAGACAATCTTTTGAACCAGCAAGACAATAGGTATGACAATTGCTTGAACTAGCATGATAATCGGTGAGACAATTGTTTGAACTGGAAAGACAATCCCATAGCTAGTAGAACTTTCAGTATGACAATCAATTTGAATTAGTATGACTTTCGGTATGACAATCTGATTGTCATACCAGTTCAATTGATTGTCATGCTGAATTAATATTGAATATAAATTCAAAATCAATTCTGAAAATTCATAATATTAATTCAGAATTAATTAACCAATTAATTTAATTAATAAATAAATTAATCTTTGCAAATATAATTTATTTTTTTAATTAAAAAAAATGACTTAATTAATTAATAGAGAATTAATACTACTCTTGAACATGAACCATTCTTCTAAAAATCTTCTGAAAATCACTGTCAATTATGAATAAATTGCACTACTTCAATGTTGACACTCGATGTACTGTCTGGTTCATGAGTGACTAACTTTCATGACGTTTCTTCATGTTTTGACTTTGATAACTTAATTTTCTTCAGATTAAATCCCTGTAATTATCTGATACCCTGACAAGATCTCTGACACTTGATTAAATCCACAATCTTGATTTATATCACTGAGGCTTGATCAATTTTTTGAACTTCTTCCAGTGAAGTAATTTCTCAAATCTGTAGATGAACATTGTTTCTGAATCCTTTGACAGATATTACTTTGAGAGATCTCTTTGACGATAGAACCACTATTTACTTGTTACATTCTTATTTGAGTTGAGTTAAATTCTCGAATAAACAAATAGGCTATGACATATGCTTTTCAAGTAGTGAAAATTTGTGAAAAAATGAAAGTTTCACATTAATTTTGTAAATGAGCATACATAACTTTATAAAATATGTTCTTATATATTACTACAACACCTATGTGTGCGCGCATGAGGTGCAAATTTTGAGCTTCCGAAGGACAATCCGAGTCTGGCGACGCCTTTGAATTTTCCCGTGTGTATAACGTGCGGACACGAATGTAACAAAAAGTTTTGGGATTTTGTTGATTTCTATTATTCGCACGCTTATGTTATATGTATTAATTGCAGTTTGTGTTACAAAAATAATGATTATAAGTAGGATATAATTTATTTTTATATTATAAAACTTTATTATTTTTGATAAATTTTGAAATTTATCAAAATGAATAAAACATAAAACAGAATATATAAATGAAGGGGGGAGAATAACGCTCAATTTTAAAGTTTTGTGCCACAGTACGGGAATCCCCGCACAGTCGAACGCAGGAAGACAAACTAAGTACCATTACAAATATTCATGTGTTGCAAGTTTGCAACGAATCCATTCCTCCTCCGAGTGATCTTCTGATTTCACGGTCATGAGTATTTCAAGAAAAAATAACAAACACAAAATAATTTTATATTTATCAGTTAATTTGGATATTTTCGTATACGTACTTTTAAAGGGGACGTCTCAACATTTAGCAAAAAAAAAAGGGGACGTCTCAACCATTTATGTAAAAATTTTAATTTGTTTTCTAATAATCTAAGAATCACAAAAAAAATAAATCATAACAATATTATAAAAAGCATAAATTGGATATAAACGGACGCTTAAGCGATTTTAAAATCGGACCGTTAATTAGATTATAAATAAATAAATCAATGTTAAGTAATTCTTGAATAAATATATAATATCCGCATATTATAATAACCAATAGAATCATCATTCACAAAATTATAATTATCTCGGTCCAAATTTGGACCGATGAATAGTGTCCGCCTAAATTTAGACCGACACTACTCATCCGTTTAAATTTGGACCAAGATTAAAATAATAGTTTTTAACTTTTCTTATTTATTTTATTACATATATAATAATCAAAATATTAAGATCAAATTTAATATCCTACAAGAATGAAATATTTTTTTTATTAAAATTTAAAATATTAAAAAATTATTATTTTATAATTTGGACCCAAATTTGAATCAAATTGTTAAATTTAAAGAGAGATTCGATCAAAATTTCAACCAAATCCTTGAAATTGCTCTTAGGAGCAAAGGGTCTATTTTTGCGAACATATGTAGCAGCGGTGAGACGTATGAACAATACGTATTAATAATAATATTACCATATCACATATCACATGTGGCATAATAGTTATCCTACATGGTATAATATTTATTAACGGGGGCACTTATTTTAGTAAAAAAATTGAATAACCTTTAGTTAACTTATTTAACCTATCTTTAAAAATTACCAGCAAAAAATACAAACAATATAGACAATAATGTCATCGGAGTTGTAGAACGTATAGACAATATAGCTAACGAATTAAGACAATAATTAAATTTTGATCATTCATATGTCATGATATAATTTTTTTTGCAGAAAATTGTAGTATTAAATATCAAACCAAACTTTCACAGTGTTATCTTTTATTAACTAAACATTTTTATATAATATAGGAAAATATTTTGATATTAATTTAAGATAATTATTTTATCTAATAACTTTTGAATTATTTATTATCTTAATTTTCTTTAAATTATTTATTTTGATTTTTCTATTTTGGATTATGTTTATAGAAAAAAAAATTATTAAATTTATGAATATTTTTTTGGAATTTAATTACATATAAATTGGAGAAGTATGAACTTATTTTATGTGATAAATTCTCTAAATTGATAATTTTTTGGTCCCAATAATATCATTTTAGAGCAGTTTACTAAAAGAATTGGTAAAAAAAAATTATATGATTGAACTCGTTTTGATTATTAAGGAGCGACTCAATTTATACTCCCTCTTTCTCAAATTAGTTGTCTCATTTTACCTTTATGCGTATTTTAAGTTTTCTTGACCATATACCTCCTTTGATCATTTTTTAATTATTATTTTTTGTGAATACAAATTTAAGATTTAAATTTTTATTCACAAAAAAAACTTGAAAAATAATATCGGAGATACTGCAATCAATACCTTTAAATTATGTGCAAAAATCAAATGAGACAACTAATTTGGGATGAAGAAAGTATACAATAATTTAAATTCTTTTCTACAACAATGATTTGACTATAAAATAAATTGTTTTTCCGATGTGTGCCAAAGGAATACCAGAAGCACTAACTTCCATAAGATTAATTTGTCTTCTAATCATAAATATAGATGGATCCTTGCATTTATAACAACACTATAAATTAAAATACATCAAATAAAAATGCACCAAACTCGTAATCATAAAAAATAAGTTTGGTATTTTTCGGCGCACCTTAGAAAAATAAAAAACATTAAGAATAATCGGGTTAAATGTCAAAGTGGTCTCTCAACTGAAGATCATATATCAGTTTAATTATCAAATTTAATAGTATATCATTTGGATTACTAAAATCATAATAAATATCAAACAGATACCTCAAAATATGTGCTCGAGAATTAAAATTTATTTTGTGAAGTTCTAAACATTTTTTTTAAATCCTAGTACTACCAAATGAAAAGTTATAAATTCATAGTATTTTAAATGATTTTGTGAGATTTTTTAAAATTTATCTACTAATTATTTTTATTTAAATAAATAAAATGACTACAAAATTAAAAATAAACAGTAGATACATTTTTAAAAATTTTACTATATTTTATAAAAGAGTAGAATTCATACATTTTCATTTATTTATAACAGGATTCAAGAAAAATATATAAAACTCCATAAAATAATTCTAATTCTCGAACAGACATTTTGAAGTATCTCTTTGATATTTATTATGACTTTAGTGATTCAAATGATATCCCATTAACTTCGATGATTAAACTGATATATATTCATCAGTTAAGTGACCATTTTAATATTTAACCCAAAAATAATCTAACATAATTATATATTTGTGATCAAAGCAGCAACTATGTTCTTCCGGTAAACGGTAATTTTTAGATAACATACATCCACAACGATATTTAAACCCTAAATATTTATACGGGTGTATTTACTCAAGATTTTAAAGAATTTTTATGGATTTTTGAAATCAAGAGGTATTAATTTGAATTTTAAAAAATATTTTAAAATCTGATGGTATATAATAGACATTAAAAAAAAGTCTTTTAAAATCTAAGTGTATTCAATTTAGATTTTAAACAGTCTACTGAAATATGGCGGTATTTAATTTGGATTTTTAAAAATCCATCAAAATCTGATGGTATTCAAAATTTCGTGGATTTTTTTTATTTGAAAAAGTGGTGGATTTTGATGAAATTGTTAGTTCATTTTTAATTTTTTGAAATCTTTTTAGAATACATGAGATTTTAAAGGATTTATGAAAAACTTCACACAAGACTCTACAATTTTTTTTATCAACTCCGTCAAAATTCACGAATTGGTAAAATCAACAAAAATCTTTTAAAATCCATGTATTATTATCAATTATTTAAAATCCTAAATAAATACCCCTAAATCTCTTCTTGGCTACTTGTTCTCAATCTTTCTCTTCCAAACAACCTATCAATCGCGGCCATAAACTTTCGTCTTGTTCGTCCTTCTTGTAACAACTAACAAAATATTTACGTAATATTTTTATGTATTGTATTATTGAGTGATTCAAAATTTAGATAGTTAAAATTCCAAAAAGTTCTCTTAGCACAACCCATAAGTCGTTTTTCTATAAGAAGGTGGGAGTCCAAATAACACTGATGTATATGAGGATAATTTCGTATTATTTTTTTAAAAATATTTTTTTAAATATTTTTTCTTGATTTTTAATTATTTTATAATATTATAATTTAAATTATTAAAATTAATTTTAAAAATGTTTTGGTTCTCTACAAAAGAGGTAAAAAAGAAGTTGAGCGCGATTAGAAATAAAGTTGGATAATAATTCATAGAGTTTGTAGTTATATTAGGTACATGATTTAATTTCTTTAATTAAATTATATTTTTTTTAAACTTTGTTTTGGAAGGCATTATCGTACTTTTTACGAAGGTGTTAACCAACCAACCAAACGAAACTATGTTTCACTTATAATAGTAACGTATAGATTAATTATTTTCGTATATTATAATTTAAATTACTAAAGTTAATTTTGGAAGTGTGTGGTTCTCTACAAAGAGGCAAGAAAAAAGTTGAGTATGATTAGAAATAAAGTTGGATAATAATTTACAGAGTATGTAGTTATATTGGATACAAGATTTAATTTATTTAAATTACGTTATTTTTGTTTGAACTTTGTTTTGGAAGGTGTTAATACCATCTCCAATCCAACTCTAAATTTGCAATTTTACACTATTTTGGTGTAAAATTCCTCTACAATCCAACTCTAAAAGTTACACTAAATATGGTGTCACACTAATTATTTAGAGTTTTTGAATATTCCCATGTCGCCCTTGTACTTCTTTACTAAAAACAAATTTGTTCCATTGTATCGAACGACTTTATTACTTTTAACTTTACTTTTGTACTTTAGTAATAAAATAACCTGTATAGTACAAGAATGGTGTAAAATTTGGTGTTGATGGGTTGTAGTTGAATTTAAAAATAGTGTAGTTTTGACCTTATTTTGGTGTAAAAATTACACCAAAATAGTGTAATGGGTTGGAGATGCTCTTATGAAATTGTTACCAAACCGACCAAACGAAATAATGTTTCGCTTATAATAATAAAGTATAAATATATGAATTCGATGAGCAGACGCAAAAGAAGCTTTTATTTTTTGCCACAACAGACGCAAGAATCTAGTAACAATTGAATATATATTAAAATTTGAGAAGGCCGGGGTTCACTTATATAGCCTATATTTTGGATTTCATATGAAAGTCAGATTACCACTCTGAAAAAGGTTAATTATATTTCCTAATTGGGGTAGTTTATTGGCTTACTAATCTAGGTCTCATTGTTATTAATTTATTGATTTTGTGATTTATCAATTATTTGTATTTCTAAATGATTGTACATAAATATTAGGATCACGATTTTGATGTCTCCTCTTGTTTAACATTATGTTGAGTATGAATAATATATTCTCTTCCTGCTCCCCCTAATTTGCTGTCTTCATGACGTAATGATTTCGTTCTTTGATTAGTGGTTCTAGTAGGGCTTTCCGTCTGATTTGTATTACCACCATTATCAATATTTGAGCCAGAATCATTATTTCCATTTAGAATAGGAAAAATACGAGTAACTACAGGTTCTTCTTGATTCACTTAGCATAATACTTGCTGCTCCAACCAAAGTACGATTCTTCCTTTCAACCACTCCACTTTGTTGAGGAGTTCTTGGTACTGAATACTGTCTCAAAATACTTTTCTCAATACATAATTAATTAAGAAATGTATTTTTGAATTCTGTTTTATTATTAGATCTGATCTTCCTTGTTGGGGTGTCCAGCATTTTCCTATATCGAAACTTGGCGCTGGCTGCTACACTATAAAGGTCATAGTTGCGCCTTCTCCACAAGTAGCTTCTTTTGGAGTAACTGGTAAGCGCTTGATCTTAACAAATGGTATTAGAGCAGGTCACGGGTACGATTCCCACTGTCGCGCATATTTATGAGATTTATGCCAAAGGTATGTTGTGCAGCCATGGTCTCAGACGGGGACATCCATTTCTCAGACGTGGACTTGGTAGTGCTGGCAGATGCTGGGGGGATTGTTGGGGTGTCCAGCATCTCTCTATATCGAAACGTAGCGCTGGCTACTACACTATAAAGGTTATAGTTGCGTGTTCTCCATAAGTAGCTGCTTTTGGAGTAACTGGTAAGCGCTTGATCCTAACATTCCTAACAGGTACTTTCGCTTCCAACTCAATCTTCTTTATGTGATCAACAATCATATGTGCCGCTTCATTCTTGGATTGTAAGAACAACACCCAAGTGTACTTTGAGTAATCATCGACCATCAATAAAGCATATCTTTTTCTTGATAGTGACAACACATTTACCGGACCAAATAAATCCATGTGGATCAACTAAAGAGATTTAGTGATACTTGTCATTTATTTGATTCCGTATGATTCTTTCTTTGACTACCCCTTTTTACATGCTTCACATAGTCCTTCTTGATAGAATTCCATCTGTAGTAGACCTCTTACCAACTCTCTCTTTACCAGTGAGTTCATTGTCTTGAAATTCAAGTGTGAGAGTTTCTTATGCCATCTCCAACTTCGTCTGGATGAAGCTTTGTTGTAGAAACACCTCATTACCCAATCACAGGTAGAACTCAAGTCAGCTATGAACAGATTACCTTTCATTACTCTCTGTAAAGCAAGCTTCTCATCTTTCCTGTTTGAGATCAGACACCTTTTGTGACGCCCTCCAAACCCGGATTAGAAGTTTGGGGTTCTCCACTCACATACAATATAAACATGTATATAAAATATTATAAGCAATGACCCTTCTTAATACAAACACGGATCGCAACAGGTTAAAGTATAAAAACAAGCCACAACATTAACTTTTGTTACATCATACCAAATCCCAACGAGTTTAACTTACAACTGATAAAGAAATTATTCTTACAATCTTGCATAACTCAATTACAATATAAAACTCCTGCTAGCTCGATCCAACTCAACCTGAAATCCTACCTTGCACACTGGACTAGGAAACCTCGCTATCAACCATTTCTTTTTTAACTGTATAATACATAAACAGATTCGCAAGAGTGAGCTAACTAGCTCAGCAAGTCATAATAACAATAACTGAGGTTAAACAATGATCAATTGAGATAATTCAGAGGAATCAAGTTTCTTGTTAAACAATCATTAGAATTGAATATTCATTTTAAATTTTAAAACCAAGGTTAGACTGCTGATCAGTCACGCACTAACCCCGAGCAAGGCACACGGCTCTGCTCTATAAACTGGATCTAAGGCACACATTGGCCTAATTCGACCACGAATCTGGTCTGACCATGAATCTGGTCCACATAAAGAAAACTATCCAATTCAAAAATAATTCAATATGATAAACATTGTAATTCACTAAAACAGAATTATGATTAACATTGATAAAACATTTATCTCAGAGTATAAAACAATTCATGAGTATTACCAGGGTATGTCAAGGTATATATATGAAACACGGCTTCAAGCCAATTGGAAAATCAGGTATTAGATGAACAATATTTCAATGATTATATAAGGTGTGTATCTTTGATGTCACAAAGTGTTATAGGGTATATAAGTTTATGTATGTTCACGTAATTCTGTCTCCGTGTTTGGTGTATGGTATATATGTATTTGTGAGGTGGTATCGTATTTGTACGGTTTAATCTCTGGAAAATCAACAATCGATCGTTTACAAAGAATAAGGCTTACATCTCAAAGTTCAATGATGTGATCAAGGTTCAAAGTGGAATAAGTCAAAGCACTTACAATATAAAACAAGATTATTTTAATTACTAACAACATGTTACGAGGAAGTTCAGAATTATTTGCAATATATCTCGAGAAAGGTTCAGAAGTACTTGCCTTATAACAAATGATTTCCATCTTCACTTGCATTCGTCTAACGTTTCTACTCAACAACCACTTGTCTTCTTTTTCTATGCCTCTCTTCTTCTCACTGATCACTTGCATTCTTTTTCTACGCCTTAGTTTTATTTATTGATCACCTAGTTTCCTTTTCTACGCTTCATTTCCTCTGCTAGACATTATAAGTATCTATCAATACTCAATCTCATATTATTTTAATCGTCACATAGACGTTACCAGCTTCTATCTACCCTTCATTTCACCCAAATCCAATTTACGAATTAAAAGTTATGACTAAACAGTCAAACAATAGACACATAGGCATATATAACATTAATCAGATAGCACATAGCACATAACATGCAAGGTATTCGATAAAAATGATTTTTTAAAGAAGGTTCGAGGTTAAAATGATTTTCTGGTATTTAATACGTATTTTTGAACATTTTCCGGACTTAAAATAAGTACCAGAATCATTTTATAAATAAATAACAAGGTTCGAATACCCGAAACTGAATTCAAAATCATAATAAATATTGAGCCTTGAACATAATTGATAGGGAATAAATAAATCACGTAGTTAATATTACATTAATTACACATGATTTGGGCTACAAGGCCCAATTAGAGGATGTATGACATTCAGACCAAAAAGGTTAACACATTGATCAGGCCTGATGGACCAGATCAGGCCTGATGGAACAAAGAAGGCCCAAAACCCTGAATATTAATTAATTTCATAATTAATTAATAAGGGAGAAAAACAGCTATTAAGATAAGTCCTAGTGGAGATATAAATACTTGTAGATTGTCCTCCAAGGAACCTGGTAGGATAGGGAATCAGCTTCCTACTTCCTAGGACTCCAAAGTCCATTCTAATTCCGTGACTTGACCACCAAGTCTCCTACACCAAGTCCAATTCAAGGACTACCAACATCTATATAAGGGGCCTCACCCCAAAAATCAGAACTACATTTTTTGACTTGATTCTTGGCAATCAGCAAGGTACATAGGCATCTTGTTAAGGCAGATTGAGTCACGAAACACAAGAGCAGTCAAATAGAGCTTCGAAGCTCACGTTCCTTAGTAATAAATACAACAGTTATATACCTTAGTTTTTAATCCATAACATTTGACGCCGTCTGTGGGAAAGCACAACAACAACCATGGCGAGAACACGGAGAACAGTTAGAGCCCTTGAAGGAGGAACACCAACGGGGACAACCCAAGTGATTTCGTCAACCGTGGAGGTACCTCCTCATTCAACTTATGCAGCCACGCAAGGAGAAGCCCAGATAGGGGCAACTGATCCTCAGCCACAAGGGACGATTGAAATGAATATGTCCTAAGTCCAATCATGTATTAGGATTTAGGAATAACTTTTATGTAATCTGTTTTGATTTCATTGATATTAATAAAGACTTGTTTTGTTACGGGCTCTATCTATTTAAGTGTTTAAATAAGATATACCATAGTTTAGAGTAAAGCTTTTTATGGATTATGATGAGATCATAATAGTGAGACCTAAAAAGATGATAACTCTAAACTTAAATAGTTCCTGATCATAGGATTACTAAATGGTAATTAATAATCCGCAAAGATCGGTACATACTATGCTTGCTTCATTATGAAGGATGTCTGTTCTCATAGATATTTGTGGGATGACACTATAGCTAGTATGTAGGTGCTTATTTTGGAATAAGTTCACTGAACATGACTCGCACAGCTGAACAACTGATGGAGTTCACTCACGTGTCAGCAGTTGTTCACATAGTGATAGTTGTACAAGTATCCTTAGACTTGAGGTCATCATAGTCATCTTGTGTACACTGAACTATGCTTTGGTTTAGTTCTTAGTCTCCAGGGACAATTATTAGGGCTCTACTGGGTATAGGAATTTGTACACGAAGATAGTGTATGATCAATAAAGGATCTACCCCTTCCAGTGAAGGAAGTGAATGTTCAAGGCTGATCCACTTATGCTAGTTCAGGAATCTCTGGCCAGAGTAAATGAAATTAGAAAGGAGTTTCTGATTTGCATAGAACTACGCATAATAAATGGTAAGCAAGTGATTAAATTAGATAGGCTTGACACGAGATCCATGCCTTTTATTTAATCGGGACATTGTAGGATAGAAGGAGTTTATTGTACGGTAACTATTCACTGACAGGTTCTTGGTATTCTAAGCAGTGAATTCATATTATCCGGATAGTCGCGATATGTTGAGAAGCATCACTCACGATGTAGAATAAATGTGATTAATTAATTAATCATATTTAATAAATTAGAGAATTTATATAAATAATGATAAAATAGTTTTATTATTATTTATTTCTACTACCGGCTTAATATTGAACCTACAGGGTCACACCATTAAAAGAGAATGATTTATTGGTGGAGGAATTAATTAATAATGGCTAATAATTATTTATTTGTGAAATAAATAATTAATTGGCAAATTTAATAATTGATTAAATGAGATTTAATTGATTATAAATTAATTAAGAAAAGTTCTTAATATTATTAATTAAGGATTTAATTTTTGGAAATTAAATCAAGAGAGAGAATTATTTCTAAAGTGTTTAGAAAAAGGATTAATAATTAAAAGGTGTTTTAGTTATTAATGAGAATAATAAATGGGATAATAATAATAATATTTATGAGAAAATTTCAGCTAAAAATTTTGCCTATAAATACACTATTATAGACCCTATTTTATTCTAACCCCAGAAACCCAAAAGTTTTAGAAAACCAAATTCTCTCCACCTCCTCCTCCTCCTAAAAGTCGTTTTCTTGGTGGATACCGGTGGTGTGCTTCACACTTGAGGAGCAACTGCTAAGGATCTCTGATCGTTGTCTCCGAATTATTTTAAAAGGTAAGATTCGATCCCTCGAATTTTTATTCACGATTTATATGCTTTTATTTGGATTTTGTGTGTGTAAAAGTGTTTTGTCACGCCCCGCTGCGATTAAAAATCCTACAATGGTATCAGAGCCTAGGTTGTATGCATATAGATCTGTGGTAAAAATTTCAGAATTTTATGTGCTTGTATGAATTAATTATGATTTTTACAAGTTATATCATGGATTAATTTTGTCTGATGAGAAATCGTTTCTCAGAATAATTTTGAATGTTGATCTGGGTTCTACAAGTGTTGTAGATCGTCTGGGTATTTTTTTTTCATAATTTTAGGATGTATAGATTTTTTATTATGAATTTTTGAAGTTCTAGCAATTAAATTCGTAATTAAATAAATCATATATATATATATTATTTGTAAGTATATATATATGTACATCTGTAAGTATTCTGTACTGCTGCTGTGTTGTCTGTGCTGCACGGGGAAGAGACAGAAGTACAGGTACGGCGGCTCGGGAATCGAGGAAAGAAAAAGGCGGCTGCTGAAAAAAAAAAATAGGGGTGTAACGCATTCCGGGAATGCGTTACACACCTGTGGCGCATTCACGGGATGCGTTATACCCTTTAATGGCTTAAAAAGTGTGTAACGCATCACCGGAATGCGTTACAGGGCTTGTAACGCGTTCCTGTAATGCGTTACAGCCCGACTGTTTACATTAAAATTGATTTTCTGGGAGTTTCGTAACTCCGTTTTGGGCGTGCAATATACCGTTGGATTTGTTTTTCCGAGACGGATCTAATGGAGTGATCAATTTTAGTTTATATAAAAGTTTTGAACTGATTATATTCCATGAAGTGTTTTAAAGATGTTTTTGACTGTTTTAATTGCTTTTAAATGCTTCATGTGATACATAGAGATGTATAATGCTTAGACTAATGTGCTAGATGATGTAACATGCCTACCTTGATGTTTATTCATGTTGATATATGTGATATATGCTTAGTTTATCATGCGATGATAGATTTAGGTGAACTTGAATGAACATAAGGCGTGTGTTAGACAACCTAGTATAGTGAAATTGTTTCATAACCTTAAAAACAATATTATGAATACAATAATGAGATTCTTGTATTTGTGAAACACATAATTGAATATGAATTTTCGATATGAGAGAAAGGATGATTCTGTCAACAACAGATTTCTATCTGTAAGAAAGGGTTATTAAGTGACGCCTCTTGACAATGCTCCACCCGATCTGGGAATCGTCTGATTATTGATTATTGATTTGAAATATTTAATTTAAAAGGAAGAATCTCTTTATAATATGATTATGATTGTAACGTAATATTATCCCTCTAAAATTAAATAATATCAAGTAGTAATTGGCCAATGACACAACGGGCTTGTGTCGGTCATAGCCTTCCAACATGATAGAAAGTAGTTCTTATTTTTGAATCATTGTCGTTTCGTGCCACAGCCGAGGGCTTTGATTTCGAAATAAGAAATACTTGTCTATTACATAGAGATGTGTACATTGAATAAGAATCTAAAGGTCGTTACGTGCCACAGCCGTGGGCCTTTGGGGACTGGTTCATTTGTACGGAATGTTGGGTTTGACTTGACTTAGAATATTGAGTTTGTCGTGCCACAGCCGTGACTCAATTATTCAAGAGGCTAAAGTTTGATTAGGGAATAACATAAGATGTAATTGACAAGAGTTGTCTGCCTATTGAATATTACATGGCGTTTCGTGCCACAGCCGGGGTTGTGTAATGGAATGTAGGATCCCTATTCCCACTAGCATTATGAATGCTTAATTTTTCACGTAGAGGGTTGAATAAATTAGATAAACTAGTGGGAGCCACTTATGAATAAAGACCCGATTCATATAGTGTTTTAAAATGAAATCGAATATTTGATAAGTGTTGTTATGTGTTTATCATTTACAGATTTACAATATACATTATGTCTTCTGCACTATCACTCAGGAGCATACTAGATGCTCACAAATTGACGGGTCCTAATTATGCTGACTGGCTTCGAAACTTGAGAATTGTTCTCAGGATTGAGAAGCTGGAATACGTGATTGACTCACCTAAGCCTACTGAACCTGCTAGTGATGCACATAATGATGAACACGTTGTGTATCGTAAGTGGATAGATGATGCAAATGTTGCTCAATGCATCATGCTAGCTTCCATGAACATTGGGCTACAGAAGCAACATGAGCATATGGATGCTCACACTATCCTCATGTATCTACAAGAGTTGTATGATGTGGCAGGGAGGACAGCTCGATATGAGATATCGAAGGAGTTGTTCGGTTGTAGGATGTCTGAGGGATCATCTGTGAATGACCATGTACTTAAGATGATCAATTTGATTGAACGTCTTGGACAACTTGGTTTTGCCATGGATGGGGAGCTGAGCCAAGACTTGGTCTTGCAATCGCTTCCGAGTTCGTTCTCGCAGTTTGTTATGAACTTTCACATGAATAAGTTGGATGTCAGCCTGCCTGAACTCCACAACATGTTGAAGACTGCGGAATCGAATTTTCCCCCTAGGAAGAGTTCTGTTCTTCTAATTGGTGAAGGTTCCAATCCTAAGAAAAGGAAGAGGAACTCTTCCAAGAAGAAGAAAGTAGGTGAGAAAATGCCGGTTCCACCAAAAGGTGAAGACCCCAAGAGCAAAGTTGTTTGCTTTCACTGTAACAAGGTGGGGCACTGGAAGAGGAACTGCAAGGTTTACCTTGCAGAATTGAAGAAGAAGAAGGGTAGTGAGACAACCGCTTCTGATTCAGGTATGTTCATGATAGAAGTGAATATGTCATTAAATCAAATTTCTACTTGGGTATTAGATACCTCCTGTGGTTCTCAAATCTGCAATTTGTTGCAGGGACCAAGGAGAAGTAGGACTCTTGAGGAAGAGGAGGTGATTCTACTGATGGGAAATGGAGCAAGAGTTGCTGCTAAAGATGTAGAATCATTTCATTTACATATGCCTACGGGCAAGACTATTGTTTTAAATAATTGTTATTTTGTTCCCTCGATTGTGAGGAATATTATTCCCAAGTTAGACTTGGCTGGATTTTCATTTATTATTGAGAATAATGAATGTTCTATTCTGAGAGATAATATTCTTTATGGACGTGGTACTTTAAATAATGGTCTGTATATATGTGACATAATTTACTTCAGATTGAACAAACTAATAAAAGAAAAGGGATGATGAAAATCTCACTTCATAGTGGCACTGTAGTCTCCATTTAGTAGACATGGAGAGATGACTGCAAATTTGCTAGGAATGGTACACACACATGTATGTGGACCAATGTCTAAGCAAGCCATGGGTGGATTTTCATACTTCATTACTTTCATAGATGATAGATCTAGATTCGGATATGTGTTTGATGAAACACAAGTCTGAGGCCTTTGAAAAGTTCAAAGAATATAAGTATGAAGTGGAGAAACAAACCAAACATAGTATTATAATTCTTCGATAAGATCGAGGTAGTGAATACTTTAATGGAGTGTTTCTAGATTATCTCAAAGTAAATGGTATGTCCTCCAGTGGACTCCTCCAGATTGGTATCTGAAAGGAGAAATCGAACTTTGTTAGACATAGTTCGGTCCATGATGAGCTATGCAAATCTTCCAGTATTCCTATGGGGTTATGCATTGGAAACTTCAGCATATTTACTGAACAAGGTGCCTTCCAAATCTGTTCCTCAAACTCCGTATGAGATATGGAAAGAAAGGAAACCGAGTCTTAAACACGTTAAGATTTGGGGATGTCCAGCTTATGTCAAGTAAGTTGACCCAGATAAGCTGGAATATCAATCCGTAAAATGTAGTTTTGTGGGATATCCTAAAGAGACTTTAGGGTATTACTTTTACACCGATCATCGGGTGTTTGTCTCCAGACATGCTACCTTCTTGGAAAAGGAGTTTATCCTTGAAGGAAACAGTGGGAGCAAAATTGAACTTGATGAAGTTCAAGAAGCACAAACTACTACGGATCAAGTGGAAACACCTGTTCTGACTGAACAACCTTTTATGGAACAGCCCATTCATAGATCAGGGAGAGTGTCTCGCCAACCTGAGAGGTAATATGGCCTTTTCATTGAGAATGACAATGAGTTGTCGATCATTGATGATGGCGACCCTGTGACCTATAATGAGGCTATGAGTAGTGTTGACCCAGAGAAATGGCATAGTGCCATGAAATCCAGAATGGAATCTATGTATACGGTATACAAAAGATAGATTATAGCAGATGGCCAGGTGGAGACCTTTAAGGCCAGGCTTTTGGAAAAAGGATTCAAACAAAGGCAATGGATTGAGTTTGATGAAACTTTTTGCCTGTAGCCCTGTTAAAATCAGTTTGGATTTTGCTTGCGATTGCTGCTTACTACGACTATGAGATCTGGCAATTAGCCAGGTGGTTTTATGTCCAAGAGAAATGAAAACCTAGTGTGTAAGCTATTGCGAACCATATGTGGTTTAAATCAAGCTTCTCGTAAATGGAACATTCGTTTTGATGAGACAATCAAAGAGTTTGATTTTATCAAAAATGTAGATGAACCATGCGTCTACAAAAGGGTTAGTGGGAGCGCGATAACATTTCTTATATTGTATTGAAATAGAGTTGACACACATAACAACATAGCAGACCCACTCACAAAGCTACTTTTTGAAAGTCACTTTGATCGTCATAAAGATGAGATGGGTATTAGATACCAGAGTGATTGGCTTTAGTACAAGTGGGAGATTGAAAGGAATATGTCCTAAGTCCAATCATGTATTAGGATTTAGGAATAACTTTTATGTAATCTGTTTTGATTTCATTGATATTAATAAAGACTTGTTTTGTTACGGGCTCTATCTATTTAAGTGTTTAAATAAGATATACTATAGTTTAGAGTAAAGCTTTTTATGGATTATGATGAGATCATAATAGTGAGACCTAAAAAGATGATAACTCTAAACTTAAATAGTTCCTGATCATAGGATTACTAATTGGTAATTAATAATCCGCAAAGATCGGTACATACTATGCTTGCTTCATTATGAAGGATGTCTGTTCTCATAGACATTTGTGTGGTGACACTATAGCTAATATGTAGGTGCTTATTATGGAATAAGTTCACTGAACATGACTCGCACAGCTGAACAACTGATGGAGTTCACTCACGTGTCAGCAGTTGTTCACATAGTGATAGTTGTACAAGTATCCTTAGATTTGAGGTCATCATAGTCATCTTGTGTACACTGAACTATGCTTTGGTTTAGTTCTTAGTCTCCAGGGACAATTATTAGGGTTCTACTGGGTATAGGAATTTGTACACGAAGATAGTGTTTGATCAATAAAGGATCTACCCCTTCCAGTGAAGGAAGTGAATGTTCAAGGCTGATCCACTTATGCTAGTTCAGGAATCTCTGGCCAGAGTAAATGAAATTAGAAAGGAGTTTCTGATTTGCATAGAACTACGCATAATAAATGGTAAGCAAGTGATTAAATTAGATAGGCTTGACACGAGATCCATGCCTTGTATTTAATCGGGACATTGTAGGGTAGAAGGAGTTTACTGTACGGTAACTATTCACTGACAGGTTCTTGGTATTCTAAGCAGTGAATTCATATTATCCGGATAGTCGCGATATGTTGAGAAGCATCACTCACGATGTAGAATAAATATGATTAATTAATTAATCATATTTAATAAATTAGAGAATTTATATAAATAATGATAAAATAGTTTTATTATTATTTATTTCTACTACCGGCTTAATATTGAACCTACAGGGTCACACCATTAAAAGAGAATGATTTATTGGTGGAGGAATTAATTAATAATGGCTAATAATTATTTATTTGTGAAATAAATAATTAATTGGCAAATTTAATAATTGATTAAATGAGATTTAATTGATTATAAATTAATTAAGAAAAGTTCTTAATATTATTAATTAAGGATTTAATTTTTGGAAATTAAATCAAGAGAGAGAATTATTTCTAAAGTGTTTAGAAAAAGGATTAATAATTAAAAGGTGTTTTAATTATTAATGAGAATAATAAATGGGAAAAAATAATAATATTTATGGGAAAATTTCAGCTAAAATTTTTGCCTATAAATACACTATTATAGACCCTATTTTATTCTAACCCCAGAAACCCAAAAGTTTTAGAAAACCAAATTCTCTCCACCTCCCCCTCCTCCTAAAAGTCGTTTTCTTGGTGGATACCGGTGGAGTGCTTCACACTTGAGGAGCAACTGCTAAGGATCTCTGATCGTTTTCTCCGAATTATTTTAAAAGGTAAGATTCGATCCCTCGAATTTTTATTCACGATTTATATGCTTTTATTTGGATTTTGTGTGTGTAAATGTGTTTTTCCACGCCCCGCTGCGATTAAAAATCCTACAACGATTCCCTCGGCTACTCAAGGTACGAATCCCCAAGTTCAACAACTACATGCACCTGTGAATTCTCGACCCATTGGGTATGAGTATTCAACTATTGTGACTACTAACCTCCCCTCTGGGATGCCCCTTTATCCCGAGGTTAGAGGAAGTGGACATGCAGGGCGGAGTGAATCACGAGGACGATCGCACCCTATATACAAGTTTTGGCTCCAATCCCTGAGGATCAGGAATTTTCTGGTCCTTACACTGAGAGAGACTCCGAATCTTCAGATGATGAAGTAGCCCCAAGAAGGAGGCGTGCTGGAAAAGAGCCGATGGCTGATGGTCACCAACGTCCTAGGAGCACCCAAGGGACGAATTCCCGAGAAGTGCAGGAAATGATTAGGGCTCATAAGACTGAGATTCAAAGGCTGAAGCGCGACTTGGAGTCACACCAGAACACCAGACCCCCATTACCCCCAAGGGTGAGGAATCCTCCCCCTATCATAGACCAGGATGGTCCGATACAGAGAAGGGCTGTTGTCCCAAGGGCTGATCCAAGCAATCTTCTTCCCCTTGGAGATCCTGATGATCCTACCCCACCATTCACTGAAGAAATAATGAATGCCCATATCTCAAGGAAGTTTAAGATTCCCACTATTAAAGCTTATGATGGCACTGGAGATCCCGCCAATCATGTCAGGACATTCTCCAATGCACTGTTGCTACAGCCCGTGAATGACGCTATTAAGTGTCGGGCCTTTCCTCAAACCCTGTCGGGCATGGCTCAAAGGTGGTATAGTCGTTTACCCCCAAACTCTATTGGGTCCTTCAGAGAATTAAGTCAGGCTTTTATTAAGCAATTCATTAGTGGGAGAGTACATGAGAAAAGTTCAGCATCCCTCATGAGCATTGTACAGGGGGCGAAGGAATCCTTAAGAGACTACCTGAATCGTTTCACAAAGGAAGCTTTAAAAGTCCTGGGCCTTGATGACAAGGTAGCCATGATAACACTACAACAGGGAACTAGGGATGAGTTTTTCAAGATGTCCTTGGCTAAACGCCCCCCTGAAAGCATGTTGCAGCTCCAAGATAGGGCAGGGAAGTATATCAAGGTGGAAGAGAGTATGAGGAAGACAGTCGTGAGCAACGAGCCCGCTGGAGGCAAGAAGCAGAAAACTGACCTGGAATATATCGCTAAGGACAAGTATCCTAGAACTGCGCAAAACCCTGATTCAACCCCCAAGAAGGGAGGACCTGGGCAAAAGTTCACTGAATATGCTAAGCTGAATGCTCCTAGAAGCCAGATCTTGATGGAAATCGAGAAAGATCGAGATATTTGTTGGCCTAAACCTTTGAAGGCTGATCCTGCCAAGCTAGATTAGAGCAAGTATTGCAGATTTCACAAAGATGTTGGTCATGACACCGATGAGTGTAGACAACTGAAAGATGAAATTGAGTTCCTCATTCGAAAAGGAAGATTGAACAAATATATTGGAGAAGGAGGGGATAAGAATAATAATGGAAGAAAGAACTTTGAAGATCGTAGGAGGGACCAAGACGATCAGGGGCGGAATCCCCAGCCTAGAGGACCGGTCATAAATGCAAATTTTGGAGGGCCGCGGCCTCGAGGGCCTGTGATAAACACGATTTTTGGAGGACCAACTGCTGCTGGATTATCCAAGAACTCCAGGAAAACATATACAAGAGAGGTTATGCATATTGTTGGAGAAGCCCCGAAGAGGGCCAGGACAAGAGTAACAATGGCTTTTGATGATTCTGACCTAGAGGGTGTGAAATTTCCTCATGACGACCTGCTGGTCATAACACCGATAATAGGACATAGTCCGGTGTAGAGGGTCCTCGTAGATAATGGTGCTTCAGTGGATATCTTGCTCCATGACACTTTTTTAAGGATGGGTTATAATGATTCTCAATTAACCCCGACCGATATGCCGATACATGGATTTGCTGGAGTAGAGTGCCCCGTGGAAGGGATAATCAAGTTGCCAACAACCATAGGTCAGGAACCAAGGCAAGCAACACAGATGTTGGACTTTGTGGTGGTGAAGGCTAGTTCGACTTACAACGCTATAATGGGAAGAACAGGGATACATGCCTTTAAGGCAGTCCCTTCTTCCTACCATTCAGTAATGAAATTTTCCACCCGGAATGGGATTGGAGAAGAAAGAGGAGATCAAAAAATGGATAGAAGTTGTTATGTGGCCTCATTGAGGGCAGATGGAGTTGGGGGGCAGGTCCTGCCTATTGAAGATCTGGATATTCGAGAGAATGATGAGAAAAGAGGTAAGCCAGCAGAAGACTTGGTCTCGATTCTTTTAGCTCCCGAGGATCCTGAAAAGGTGACTTTCATTGGAGCCACAATAGAGGAGCCCCTTAGAGGGAGGTTGGTGAAATTTTTACAAGAAAATAGTGATGTGTTTGCATGGTTAGCAGCTGATATGCCAGGCATAGACCCGGAATTGGTTACTCACAAGTTGAATGTAGATCCAAATCTGAAGACAGTGAAGAAAAAGAAAATAAGTTTTGCCCCAGAGAGGCAAGAAGCTATAAAACAGGAAGTAGAGAAGCTCTTAGAGGCTGGATTCATTGAGGAAATACAATTTCCAGAATGGTTGGCAAACCCTGTAATGGTGAAGAAGGCCAATAGGAAAAGGAGGATGTGTGTGGACTTCACTGATCTGAATGACGCATGCCCTAAGGACCCCGTTGCCAAAGATATATACTTTGATAGATGCCATGCTGGACATGAGATGCTGAGCTTCATGGATGGATTTAGTGGATACAATCAGATCAAGATACACAAGGACGACATCCCAAAGGTATCATTCATCACTGACTTTGGTGTTTATTGTTATCTTGTTATGGCATTTGGTCTCAAGAATGCAGGAGCCACCTATCAAAGGTTGGTAAATAAAATTTTTAAGGATCTTATCGGCAAGACCATGGGAGTTTATGTTGATGACATGTTAGTCAAAAGTCTAGTGAAGACTGGCCATATAACCATTTGAGGGAAGCTTTTGAGGTCCTGAGATACCATAAGATGATGTTAAATCCTACAAAGTGTGCTTTCGGAGTAGGATCCAAAAAGTTTTTGGGATTGATGGTCTCCAAGAGAGGAATTGAAGCCAATCCTGATAAAATAAAGGCAATCTTGGACATGGAGCCCCCAAAAACTATCAAAGATGTTCAAAAGCTCACTGGGAGGGTTGCTGCATTGGGACGATTCATCTCAAAATCTAGAGACAAGTGTTTATCGTTCTTCAAGTCTTTAAAGAAAGTTAAGGATTGTGTATGGAGTGAAGAAAGCCAAAAGGCATTTGAGGAATTAAAGAAATATATGGCTCAGGGCCCCGTTGCTGGCCAAGCCAGCTTCGAATAAAGTTTTATACTTATACTTGGCCGTTTCAGAGAGTGCCTTGAGCACTGTATTGGTCAAGGAGGAACTAAAAATCCAGAAACCCGTGTACTATGTCAGTAAAATTTTGCATGGAGCTGAGTTGAATTATTCAACTATTGAGAAGTTTGCTTTAGCCTTGGTAATGGCTTCGAGAAAATTGCTTCCTTATTTCCAGGCTCACAAGATTGAGGTGCTAACAAATCAACCCCTGAGAAATATCATTCATAGTCCCAAGGCTAGTGGGAGGCTGATTAAATGGGCAATAGAGTTGGGAAATTTCAACATCAAGTATAAGCCACGAACGGCGATAAAAGCCCAGGCATTGGCTGACTTCGTGGTGGAATGTACCATACCCAACCAAGAAGTCAGGGGGCAGGAAGATACCATACCTCAAGACAAGGAAGTTGATAAGGAGGACAAAGAAAAGGTTGATAAGGAGAAAGAATACTGGGTTCTCTATTTTGATGGAGCATCGAAAACAAATTTAAGTGGAGCAGGTTTGGTTTTACAAAGCCCTGATGGGCTCTTAATTGAGTATGCCATGAAGTTAGAATTCCCAACCACAAACAATGTGGTAGAATATGAAGCTCTGATAGCTGGTCTTGGTTTAGCAGGGACACTTAGAGTCAAGAACTTAAAAGTCTGTGGAGACTCGAAGCTGGTCATATCCCAGGTGAAGGGAGAGTTTGAGGCAAGGGATGATAAGATGGCTAAATATGCTCGCCTAGTAAGGGCTGTGATGACCCAATTCGATGAATGCCATATTGAGCACATTCCGAGGGAGGAAAATGCTAAGGGAGACGCAATATCAAAGTTTGCTTCATCTGAGATTGAGGAAAGTTCAGGAAGTGTGTACTTCTGCGTTCTGAAGACACGGAGCATTGATGTTAAGCTTGTAGCTCCTATAGGTCTGGGGACGTCCTGGATAGATCCCATTAAGACTCACATTCAAACCGGTTGGTTGCCGAACGATGCTGCTGAAGCACAAAAATTGGCTGTTCGAGCACTAAGATACTCTTTGATAGATGGAATCCTGTACAAAAGATCTTTCGTGGTTCCTCACTTAAGGTGTCTCAGGCCCGATGAGGCACGTTTGGCTCTTGAAGAAGTACATGAAGGTATCTGTGGGCAACACTTGGGGGGCAGGGCCTTAGCTCATAAGATAAACCGTTTAGGCTTCTATTGGTCAGAAATGATGGCTGATGCCAAAGAATATGTGAAAAAGTGTGACCGTTGTCAGAAGCACGCACCAGTTGTTAGACAACCCCCCGAGATGCTGACCTCCATCAACTCGCCCATCCCCTTTGCTATGTGGGGAATGGATATACTGGGGCCTTTCCCATGGCCTCGGCACAAAGGAAGTTCCTGATTGTAGCCATTGATTATTTTACTAAGTGGATTGAAGCCAAGCCTTTGGTCAAAATCACAACTAAGCAGGTTGCACAATTCATGTGGGAAAATATTAAGTGCCGGTATGGAATTCCCCGCATCCTAGTCACTGACAATGGAACACAATTCTACAATGAGGAATTCAAGAAGTATTGTGAGGAGAATGAAATTGAGTTATGATTCACCTCTGTGGCTCACCCGCAAGCCAATGGGCAAGCGGAAGTGGCGAATCGAATAATCCTGGATGGACTTAAGAAGAGGATCGGGAAGTCGAGGAATAACTGGGTGGATGAAATACTCCCAATACTATGGGCCTATAGGACTACCTGTAGAGTCACGACTGGAGCAACTCCCTTCATGTTAGCATATGGGGCAGAAGCGGTTGTTCCTGTAGAGATATCACATTCTTCCCCCAAGATTCAAGCTTTCAATGCTGAGGAGAATGAGGAAGGGCAAAGGTTAGCCCTGGATCTAATTGATGAAGTGCGAGATGAGGCACATGCGAAGATAGTGGAATATCAGAAAAAGGCTTCATTTTACTACAACCTAAGAGTTAAAGAAAGGTTCTTCAAATAGGGTGACTTAGTCTTGAGAAAGGTAGAAGCTTCTGGTGTAGGGAAGAAAGGGAAGCTTGCCCCAAATTGGGAAGGGCCATACAAGGTCAAGAGTGTTCAAGGTAGAGGAACCTACAAGCTGGAGACTATGGATGGTTTTGAAGTCCCTAGAACTTGGCATGCACAAAACCTAAAGGTTTATTATGTATGAAACGATTGAGAATGATTCTCACTTGTCAAGATAACAAGTAGGTTGAAAAGCACCTTGAAGCTTTGCTTGCTTAGGATTTACATATTTTAGTTTTGTTTTAAGGTTTTTTAAGACCTGTGTAAAGGATGAATCCCAGCAATTCGTGAAATTTAGAAAGTTTTCAAAGTATATTTTAGTCTCTATGACATGGCAAGTAAATTAAGTGCATAAAATTAAAGCATAAAGCTCGATATATAAAAGTAGTTCGAATCAATAATATAAAGACTGATAGACGAAATCTCAAAGACAAAATAAAATTAATAAGTCGCGCAGGGCTGAAAAAGCTCTAAGGAGCAGAGGTGCCCTTGGCATCCATATCATCATCTCCTCTACCCTCGCTCGAAGTCTCTGTCGTATCGGAGGAGGAAGAGCTGTCATCATCAGCAGGTCTGGAAGACGACTCGGGAGGAGGAAGAAGCGGGTCCTGAGGGATACGATCCAAGACAACTACTCGGGTACGAAACCTCTGCAGCAAAGCCTCGTTATCAGGACAAACATAGTCCGCCGGGTTAATATCAGGACAAGCCTCGTTCACGGTCCCAAGGGCCGTGTCCCAACCAGTCCTAAAAAACCCTGGAAAGACTGAGTCGTCCCTTACCCTCATGGACTGGGTAAACTCCTCCGAGTCAAGATAGTTATCAATCGCCTTATCTTTCTCGGCCCGAAGCACCACCAGCTCGGCGTTAGACTCTCTGAGCTCTTCCTCCTTACACTTGAACTTCCTCTCTAGAGCATCATACTTCTTCTGCTGCCTCCTAAGGGCATTGTCGGCTTTTTCAGAAGCCCTCTTCCATGATTCGGCTTGCCTCACAGCGCCTTGAAAATAGGCGTTAGATTGAAATGAAACAATAAACAAAGGTGTAAGGCAAGTGAATGCTACAAGTAAGAAAGATAAATTCCAAGAAATAATCATACCGAGGCTAAGGACTGAGCTCCCATGAGCTTGATCCTCTCCAAGTCAGGAGTAGCCACCAAATCGGTGAAGTCCTTGGGAGTTACGCCATGGTAAGACCAATCCCATGCGTGCTTCGTGGATCCAAGCACGGTATCCCCTCGGCGGAATCCCCAGAGAGGCTGAAAGGCGCCCGTAGCAGCATGAACATGAGCAGCAGTAGTGATAGGGGCACTATGGCCCTCAGCTCCCTCAGCTGGGACCTCCACCATGGGCTCCTTGTGCTTCCGTAAGAAGCTAGGCTCCGTAGCCTTTCCTCGAGTATCTAGGCCCGCAAGACGAGCCTTCTTCATCCTGGCAGTCTCCTCAACGGGAGGAACATTATCCTCATTGATCTCCTTAGCAGCTGCAAAACAAGATAAAAAAACAAAATAAGTGGTGTCAATAATGCATGAAATTAAATAAAATTGAGAAGGGAAGAAAAATACCCAGTTGAGAAACAGAGGATAGCCCCACATGGATGAGGGAGAACTCCTCTAAAAGAGTCCAGCTGGTAGTAGTACCGTCATCCCAAGTAAGCTCATTATAAATGATAGTTTCCTCGGGGGTTAAGTGAATGGATTTGAGGCTACCATCACTAACCTTCCCGAAGGAAGATCTGAAGAGTGTGCCCCAGTCGCCATTCTCCCACCTTAACCCGACAAAACTATTCCTCCAATTTTGGTTATTATCGGGAATGGAGGCGCTGTTGAAGATATGCTTACACTTGGGCCTTTGTTTAACATAGACCCAACCACAATTACCAGAAGAACTGTTGTAACATTGAAAAACAATCCTAAAAACAACTACGGATAGGGGAAAACCTTCCCTAAGACAGCAAACCATAAAACATAAAATATTCCTCCAAGCGTTTGGAGGAAGCTGACATGGGTTAATTTGTAAATCAGCTAGAAGGTGAGGAATGAAGGGATGAAAAGGAAACCTAAGCCCGGCATCAAGGGCATCTGTGTAGACAAAAAGAGTATCGAGTTTCCAGTGGCAAGTACGGTCGCCACCAGAAACTGGAACTAACCTAGGGGAGGACGAACATTATAACGTGCATTTAGCTTATCATAATCTATATTGTGCCAAGTCTTGCAATAATTAAAAGAGTCGAGATGTGCAGTGGAGGGATATCCGTCCCCCCTAGTGTTAATCATATCTATTAAAGACATGTAAGAGGAGCGGATTTGGATACCCTTACCTCGTTTTGAAGCCGAGGCTATTTTGGCCGCTCTCTCGGAATTCTTATCAGCCATTGATGAAGCTTGGAAGAATCTGGAAAACCTTGGATGGAAAAGGAGGCCGGAAATGGCTATAATGAAGTTGCAAGAAAAGCTTCTAGGGGAGGAGAGTTGAGAGAGGAGAAGGATAGAGTGTTTGGAAGAGAAATGTGAAGTGGAGAGTGGAGAGCGTGAATGAAAACACACTCCTCCCACCCTTATATAGGAAGAAAAAAGCTAACTCGGGCCTCAAAATATAACGACCCATATATTTTTGAATTATTTAAATATGTAATTGTGGAAGTGTTAAATAAATAAAGTATGTGTATAGTTTTTTGTCAGCTCGATGTTGTTTTATTATTATTTATGTGTGATTTATGGTGTACAGGGTGGTTCGGGTAGTTAATTATTGAGTGTACTGAATTGTTTGCATTTTTAAAAAAATGAATTTAGTGCAAATTTATTTGCATAAATATTTGAAATGTCTCTAAAATTGTTTTTATGACATTACAATTACAATAATTATTTTTAGGATTTTATAAAATTGAGAAATCAATATTTTATTAATTAATTATCTTTAAATGATTTTCTGAATGCTTTTATTTGTAAAATCCATATTTAATTCTAGAATTCTTCAAAAATTATGAAACTCATATTTATTTAAGTTTGAAATATTCCGAGAATTTTAAAATTATTTTGGAAATTTTCGGGATTAATTTCACACGCTTGTTGTTCCGCTTCATTGATAAAAGCGGATATAAAGTACATTTTAAAAATCATTTTAAAATTCCAAAATTCATGTTTTTATTAATTTTGGGATATTTGTAATATTTTAAGACTATTTTCATGATTTTCTGAATCTGTTTTAAGTACACCTCGGTTCGTTAAATGTGAAATACGGGTATATACTGCATTTCAGAAATTATTTTTAAATTATGAAATTTATGTTTTGTGAACTTCGGGATATTAATAGCATTTTAAGATTATTTTGGAGATTTGTTGAGTTTTATTTTTGGTGCGTTTTATTTCGCTAAATTATAAATTTCGGGTGAAGTCGGGCCTTGCAATTGGAAATATGGGACACGTGTTTTGTTTTTTTAAGGCCACAGATACGTGGCAGCTTCTAAATAAGCGAGAAAAAAAAAAGAAAGAAGATCACAGTTCTACTCTTCCACCCCATTTTCATTTTTCATCTCTCAATTTCTTTCTTACTTTCGATTGCTGGGGAAATCTCTCTCTGTTTTTCTTACTCTCCCTCACAGACTCTCGTGTCTCCCTTTTCTTTTCTGTTTCCTTCCCTGTTTCTTCTGGTAAGATTCCAGCTGTCTTCGATTTTCCGGCCCCTCGAACTCCGGCCGCCGTCGCTGTTCTCGGCTGTGGCTTTTATTCTATTCAGTTCGATGGTGTACATACATATACACATGCGTATACGTATGTGCGCTGTCCAGTTGTGTGATTGTGGTGTTGTCTGTGTTCTGTTGCCGCCCTGGTTTTTCTCTTCTCCAGCTGTGCATGTGCGCGTGGCCATGGGTTTTGAAATTGCCGTTAATTTGTGATGAAAATCTGAGTGAATTATTTTATTAAATTCGAATGAAATTTCTGTGGTTATTTGAGTTATTCGAATTCTGGGAATTTTATTAGCGGTGAAATTTCGATAAGGAAACCCGTAAGGGTACCGTCGGAATTATGCCGCCGTCAGCGATGAACATTCGTGAGCTGACGGTGGACTATGATGTTTATTCTGAGTCCTAAAATTTTAAAGTATTAATTTAGTTTGTTAAATTATTTTCAAAATAAGAAATATTCAACCGGTATTTAAAGATTGTATTGAAACTTGGATTGCGTATTTAAATGTGATTGGGTTATGAATTTGAGATGTTTGGATTTGTGATTGTTGCGTTGTTATTGGGAGTTAAGACGTCGATTTATGTTTCGACGGGTAGTCCGATAAACAAAGGAGACGCTGTCCGATTTTCGGAAACTGAACTACGTAAATACGGGAGCGTAACCGAGGATTATCGGAACGTCGAGCGAGTATAAGTAGATACATATATGTATGTTTTATACAGAAATCTGATTGTATGTTGTGCTGTATATTTTGTCCAAAACACAGTAACCCTAATTTTGAAAAATGACGAGTATATGTATTTTCTAAAAATGAACACTAAATCGATTTCGAGAATGTGAACCCTAATTGTTGACTGTGTTATTCTAATATGAATAATTACGAGTCGGGTTTGAATATCGTTGAATTAGAATTAGTATCGAGGATATGTCAAGCATACCTAGACGTCTAACGTAGGGTATTTCGACCCTGTAGGTTATAGTCGAGAACCTGAAAGTGGACGATGGACTAAAGATAACATAGTGATCAGTCGACGAGCTCAGTAGAGTTTCAACAGAAAGACCTGAGTGTCGAGGTCGAATCCAATGGAATCTAGTGGTTGGACGTTAGAACCTGAGCAGCAGAGTCGGCTCAGAGTTGATCAGTAATAGTTGTAAAGCCTTGTAAGGCAAGTATTTCTGAACTTTTCTTCAAGATATATTACCAATGTTTTCGAACTATTTCATAACATGTTACTATTATTAAACATAACTCCTGTTTTATAATGCATATGCTTCAAATTATTTACCCTTAAACCCTGATTATTTCTTGATCTTGAGCCGTAAGCCTTATTCTTTGCAAACCGTCCTTTGTTGATCCTCAGACACCAAACCATACAAATATAATACTACTCTTCAAAGATATAATTACCAAACACCAAACACTGAAAGAGAATGATTTGAAAACACAGAAACTTTTATACTCCAATCATTCTTAATAACATCAAAGAACCATATCCTGAAAAATCATTACAGGTCTGATACCTGACCCTTGTACAAACTGAAAACCGTTGAAAACCGTTTCTTATACATACCCTGATATACCCTTGAGATATCCATGAGTTTCCTTACGTTTTTATGCAAATGTTTAACCATCATTGATTATGATTTTGTTTTATTGAATCATATTGTTATCTTATTGAACTGCTTTAGGATTAGATAGTTTATATATATATGTGGACCAGATTCGTGGTCAGACCATACCAATGGTCAAGTTAGGCCAATGTGTGCCTTGGATCCAGTAATGAGAGCAGTGCTGTGTGCTTGCTCGGGGTTAGTGCGTGACTGATCAGCAGCCTAACCTTGGTTTTTAAAACTTAAAATGAATATCCAATTCTAATGATTAGTTAAAAAGAAACTTGATTCCTTGAAATCATCTCATTTGATCATTGCTTAACTTCAGTTATCACTATTATGACTTGCTGAGCTAGTTAGCTCACCCTTGCGATTCTTTTATATATTTTAGAGTTGAAAAGAATGTGGATGCTAGTGAAGTTCCTCATTCCAAAGTGCGGGCTAAGGTTCCAGTTGAGTTGAATCGAGCTAGCAGAAGCTTCATACGGTATAGAGATAGTCAGATTGTAAGAATGATTCTATTATCAATTGTAAGTTAAAATAGTTGGGATCTGGTACGTTGTAATAAAGGTTAAGATTGTGGCTTGTTTATATACTTTAACCTGTTGCGATCCGTAGTTATTTAAAATAGGTTCATTGCAAATAACATTTCCTATACAGGTTTATATTGTGCATGTGTTGTGGACCCCAAACTTCTGACCCGGGTTTGGAGGGCGCCACAGGTTGGTATCAGAGTTACAGGTTATAAGTCACTGAAACAAGCCTAGATTGTCGGGATTGGGTAGAGGGTTAGGAATAGGAATAGGAAATAGAAAGATAAGACGTTGGGAGGTTGAGTGCGATGGTATAGTAGGTCTCCGGCACGGTTCATATTGCTATTCGGGATTCTCAGCTTGCGACGTGATTTCCAGACAATGGCAATGGCGGATCTTGATTTCCCGGTGTCATTTGATCATTTGGAGCTTTCCGTTCGAGGATCGTCATCTTCTCTTAGATTGGATTTGCACCTTGTTCCTCCACCAGCATTAATGGTATTACCTTCTATTATAACGGTTGCACTTCTTCAAGCTATTCAACGCTAATTTTTCCGCCTCTTGATGCGAGATTACCTATTCAAGAATTTCCCTCTGTTTATTCTTGTTTTACTGGACATTCGACTGTGAGTGTATCTTTTTAGTTTACCTTATATCCTGTTCTATACCCCCAATTTAGAACTTGTCCTATGAAGCGATTGTACCTACGAGGATGGATTCGAGAGTTATAGTAAATGGTGAGCACTTGAGATATAAATAAAGGTGAAAAGAAGTTTAGAGAGAAGATTTAAGTGTTTCAGAGGATAGCTGTTATCGGGTTAAAAGAAGTCATTAGTGACTAAGCCACCCGTGAATAATTATGGGATGAATTTTGAAAGAGTTAGAGAGAAAGGTATAAATCTGGAATTTTTGGTGGAATTAAATGATGGTGCTATGATAAATGTGATATGTAGAGTAGTAATGTGATGTGATACGGGCAAAATTTGTTCTATGAAATAGACTTGTTGACTATTGGATAGCTTGTTCTACTTAACTACTGCAACGATAATGTCGGGAGTATTACCTGTATGGGAGCCTTGATGTGAAGCTACGAATAAGATAATGTGCGACAACAATTGAAGTTTCGTCGATTAAGGAAGGTAAAGTGGATACGATGAAGGAGAAAAGGTAGATTGAAGTGAATGGACCTTTATATGATCGTTCCATTAATTTGGTACCTTGTTATAGGTCGGAAGGACAACAACCAACTCATATAGTAAGGACAACCAGGTTTGTGATTTTCCAAACTTTTTAAACAAGTTTTCGACAAAGATTTTCCTTTACAAATTTCTAAAAGCCTTTTCGAATAAAATGATTTTTAAACATTGGTTGTCAAGTTACTACTTGAGTTTCTTGTTTGTTAGAAAGCCCGGATTGCCTGGAAGGATGCTGTTTCAGACTTAGTATTGCTAATTTCGAGAACGGAGTAACCTATGATTAGGAAGAAGTTGATTATTCCTAACAGTAAAGTACAAGTATTGTTTGATAAAATTTACAACAGAATCAGCGTACGGAGTAACTATACATTCAATTACTAGGACTATCAGAGTTCGAAGAATGCATTGATTTAACAAAAGCCGGAGCGTGATCGAAGAAGATCGGAAAGATTTCCAGACCTCTCTCAAAACAGAATATTATTTACAAAAGGATCGTTATGTCGAATGGTACGTGGTTATTCTAAATTAAAAGAGGAATCTCGAAGTTATCTGGTGGGAATGCCATTATGATCGAATTATTAAAGTATTATACGTGTAGGTGCGATGTTAGAGACGTAAGACTTAACAAGTAAGAATCTATCATAATGCTTAATGTGCGAAGTTATTTTAGCGTACCCTCTGAAGTTGTTATATGACATAATTGGGATATGATCGAACAAGCTCGAATGATGAACACAAGTGGAACGTGGATGGTGACCAATGGTATCGTTCTTGTCTTCAATCCTACAATGTATATTCCTTTTTGATTCTTAAATAAGTATGAACCTCTTTTCTTAAATAAACTCTTTGCTATGATATCAAAAAGGGGGATATTGCATTCCTTTCAAATTTAATTGTTTCCCTCAAGTTTTGCTTTCTGATTGGGACAAACAGCGTTATGGTGAGACACTTTGTCAGAATGATGAAAAGTCGGGTGGGATGCCACCTAATCATGTGCTGTATGCCAAATGGTATGAAAGACTGGCCATCTTAAGTACCAATGTGGTTGTCTCATTCATATTCCAATCCTTGTTTCTTCTTTTTTTCTAACTCTAAATTTTGTTGAATTGTGAATCCTTCTAGTTGCTTCTTTGTACCGTTGTTCTTTGTAAGAATTTTTCTAACAGAAATCAACAAATTATAGACCAAGTGGGCAAAGTTCCATCTACCTCTCACGCATGGAAAGCAAACAAGGGCATATGACGAAAATTGCAAATCACTAGCCCAGTCAGAGATGCACTAAGAGTCAAGGGAATCTACTCCAATGAGGAATACGTCTCCAAGAACGAGAAACTGCGATTTTCCAGTAAAACATGTTATTCAGAATATGGATGTGGTGATGTGAATGAATATCGTGGATACTTTATACGTTAAAGTATTGAAAGATGTGAAAGCAACTTGATAATTTAGCTCCCAAGTTTTTGTTGATAAGAGGAATTACCCTGTTGAATTAATAAGGTTGTGATTAAAAGACTAGCAAGTCAAGAATTTGTAGTTGTTAAATAAGTGAGTACCAATGATGGACTTGAGATTTCTGGCAATAACTTGTGAAGAATCGATATTATTTAAGATAAGAGAATTTGACATCATTCTAAGGAATGGATCAACTATTTAAGCGTGATGCCCAGATGAACCGTTGTGCTGAAGAGTCCTGAAAATGTCAAATGAAAATATGATGAGGTATAAAGGAAGAAAGAATGTAAAGAAATTTGTTAACGATGATCATGATGATCAAAATATGAGCATTATGAGAAAAATAAAAGTTAGAAGCAAATAAAATTTGAAAATTTTATAGCAATTAAGGAGTCTCAAGGTATGTTTCCAGATGAGTTATCAATATTTCTTCTCGATAGAGAAAGGAAGCTCGCGATTGACTTAGCGCCTGAGACGAAGCCAGTGACTACGGCCTTACCCAAAATGGCACCAGTTAAAATGAGGAAGTTAGCAAAGTAGATGCAAGAGATATTCGAAGAAGAAGCGATTAGACCCAGCATATCCTATAAGGTGCACCAGTACTAATTGTTAATAAGAAAATGGAAGTATGAGATTATGCGTCGACTAACGAAAGCTCAACAAGTTTACTACCAAAAGCAAATATTTGTTACTTTAACCCAATGATTTGTTTGATCAAACGAAGGAAGCAAAGTACTTTTATGAGATTGATTTAAGATTTGGTATTTCACCAACTGAAGATTAAACCTATGAATATATCAAAGATAATTTCCAGAACTAAGTACTGTTCTCGTATCGTTAATTGGATTAACCAATATACCAGTAATATTTGAACTGGATGGACAGAACCTTTAAGGAATATCCGGGTAAGCTATAGTTGTGATACTTAAAGTCAACAGAGGACCATGCAAAGTATTTAATGATGACTGGGAAGTTGGAGAAGAAAGAAGTTGTATGAAATATAGTTCTTAGCATAAATAGTCAATGTAGAGAAGATCAAAAGAGATTCAGCAGAAGTTAAAAATTACTATGAATGAAAAGAGACCAGATCACCAACAAAAGTAAGAAGTTCTATCATGGGCCGGTTACTATTGGAAATTTGTGCAAGATTTCTTAAAAGTTGTGAAAGGAATATGTCCTAAGTCCAATCATGTATTATGATTTAGGAATAATTTTTTATGTAATCTGTTTTGATTTCATTGATATTAATAAAAGACTTGTTTTGTTTTTATTACGGGCTCTATCTATTTAAGTGTTTAAATAAGATATACCATAGTTTAGAGTAAAGCTTTTTGTGGATTATGATGAGATCATAATAGTGAGACCTAAAAGATGATAACTCTAAACTTAAATAGTTCCTGATCATAGGATTACTAACTGGTAATTAATAATCCGCAAAGATAAGTACATACTATGCTTGCTTTATTATGAAGGATGTCTGTTCTCATAGACATTTGTGTGGTGACACTATAGCTAGTATGTAGGTGCTTATTATAGAATAAGTTCACTGAACATGACTCGCACAGCTGAACAACTGATGGAGTTCACTCACGTGTCAGCAGTTATTCACATAGTGATAGTTGTACAAGTATCCTTAGACTTGAGGTCATCATAGTCATCTTGTGTACACTGAACTATGCTTTGGTTTAGTTCTTAGTCTCCAGGGACAATTATTAGGGCTCTACTGGGTATAGGAATTTGTACACGAAGATAGTGTATGATCAATAAAGGATCTACCCCTTCCAGCGAAGGAAGCAAATGTTCAAGGCTGATCCACTTATGCTAGTTCAGGAATCTCTGGCCAGAGTGAATGAAATTAGAAAGGAGTTTCTAATTTGCATAGAACTAAGCATAGTAAATGGGAAAGCAAATGATTAAATTAGATAGGCTTGACACAAGTTCCATGCCTTGTATTTAATCAGGAGATTATAGGGTAGAAGGAGTTTATTGTACGGTAACTATTCACTGAATAGGTTCTTGGTATTCTAAGCAGTGAATTCGTATTATCCGTATAGTCGCGATATGCTGAGAAGTATCCCTCACGATGTAGAATAAATATGATTAATTAATTAATCATATTTAATAAATTAGAGAATTTATATAAATAATGATAAAATAGTTTTATTATTATTTATTTCTACTACCGGCTTAATATTGAACCTACAGGGTCACACCATAAAAAGAGAATGATTTAATGGTGGAGGAATTAATTAATAATGGCTGATAATTATTTATTTATGAAATAAATAAATAATTGGAAAATTTAATAATTGATTAAATGAGATTTAATTGATTAAAAAAATTAATTAAGAAAAGTTCTTAATATTATTAATTAAGAATTTAATTTTTGGAAATTAAATCAAGAGAGAGAATTATTTCTAAAGTGTTTAGAAAAAGGATTAATAATTAAAAGGTGTTTTAATTATTAATGAGAATA
Source organism: Apium graveolens (assembly GCF_009905375.1). Taxonomy (NCBI): domain Eukaryota; kingdom Viridiplantae; phylum Streptophyta; class Magnoliopsida; order Apiales; family Apiaceae; genus Apium; species Apium graveolens. Next base: position 240,029,981 of record NC_133649.1, on the reverse strand, counting down.
ATAAATGGGTTAATAATAATAATATTTTATGGGAAAATTTCAGCTGAAAATTTTGCCTATAAATATACTATTATAAACCCTATTTTTATTCTAACCCAGAACCCAAAAATTTTAGAAAAACCTAATTCTCTCCACCTCCTCCTCCTCCTTAACGTCGTTTTCTTAGTGGATACCGGTGGAGTGCTTCACGTTTGAGGAGCAGCTGCTAAGGATCTCCGATCGTTGCTTTTGGATCGCTATTAAAGGTTAGTAATCAATTCATATGTTTTAATCACGATTTATATGCTTTTATTTGGATTTTATATGTGTAAAAGTGTTTTACCATGCCTCCGTTGCGATTAAAATCCATCATTGGTATCAGAGCATAGGTTGTATGCATATAGATCTGTGGTAAAAATTTCAGAATTTTATGTGCTTGTATGAATTAATTATGATTTTTACAAGTTATATTATGGATTAATTATGACTGATGAGAAATCGTTTCTCAGAATAATTTTGAATGTTGATCTGGGTTCTACAAGTGTTGTAGATCGTCTGGGTATTTTTTTCATAATTTTATGATGTATAGATTTTTTATTATGAATTTTTGAAGTTGTTGTAATTAAATTCATAATTAAATAATCATATATATATATATATAAATTGTTAGTACATATATATATCTGCTGTAATCTGCATCTGTTGAATGTGATGCTGTTGGCACAGAAGCAAAGTAAAGAACAGGTACGGCGCACGGAATTCCGTGCGAGAATTGTCAGGCGACAACAGTCGACGCAGGAAGGAGGACCGCGCGTCCGCCGTGCGCGCGTGGGGTACACGTGCCCGTGTACCATGCGTGGCGCGTGGCAGACACGCGCTGGTCAACGTGCTGACGTCATCAGATAACGTCATGCTGACGTCAGCGTAGGGTCATTGGCGCGTGAAGCGCGTGGGGCGCGTGGCGTGCGTGGGCGGTGTTTTGACACGCGCCTGACAGTGCGTGTGCGCGTGGCCGCGCGTTGGGGACCTTGTTTCGGCGCGTGAGGGCGCGTGCCAGCTCAGAATTGGGTGTTTTTGGTGCCGTTGTATTCGTCTTTTCGAGACGCTTCTAATGGTATATTATATGATATTTTATGAAATTGTTTCGAACTATTTATAGCTAACAAAAGTGTTTTAAAGCTTTGTTTGACTGTTTTAATTTCTTTTAAATGCTTCATGTGATACATAGAGATGTATAATGCTTAGACCAATATGCTAGATAATGTAACATGCCTACCTTGATGTTTATTCATGTTTATACATGTGATATATGCTGATTTTATCATGCGATGATAGATTTAGGTGAACTTAAATGAACATAAGGCGCTTGTTAGACAATCTAGTATAGTGAAATTAATTCATAACCTTAAAAATAATATTATGAATACAATCATGAGATTCTTGTGTTTATGAAACACGTAATTGAATATGAATTTTCGATATGAGAGAAAGGATGATTCTGTCAACAACAGATTTCTATCTGTAAGAAAGGGTTATTAAGTGACGCCTCTTGATAATGCTCCACCCGATCTGGGAATCATCTGATTATTGATTATTGATTTGAAATATTTAATTTAAAAGGAAGAATCTCTTTATAATATGATTATGATTGTAACGTAATATAATCCCTCTAAAATTAAATAATATCAAGTAGTAATTGGCCAATAACACAATGGGCTTGTGTCGGTCATAGCCTTCCAACATGATAGAAAAGTAGTTCTTATTTTTGAATCATTGTCGGGTCGTGCTACAGCCGAGGGCTTTGATTTCGAAATAAGAAATACTTGTCTACTACATAGAGATGTGTACATTGAATTAGAATCTAAAGGTCGGTACGTGCCACAGCCGTGGGTCGTTGGAGACTGATTCAATTGTACGGAATGTTGGGTTAGACTTGACTTAGAATATTGAGTTTTACGTGTCACATCCGTGACTCAAGTATTCAAGAGGCTAAAGTTTGATTAGGGAATAACATAAGATGTAATTGACAAGAGTTGTTTGCCTATTGAACATTACATGGCGGTTCGTGCTACAGCCGGGGTTGTGTAATGGAATGTAGGATCCCTATTCCCACTAGCATTATGAATGCTTAATTTTTCATGTAGGGGGTTGAATAAATTAGATAAACTAGTGGGAGCCACTTATGAATAAAGACCCGATTCATATAGTGTTTTAAAATGAAATCGAATATTTGCTAAGTGTTGTTATGTGTTTATCATTTACAGATTTACAATATACATTATGTCTTCTGCACTATCACTCAGGAGCATACTGGATGCTCACAAATTGACTGGTCCTAATTATGCTGACTGGCTTTGAAACTTGAGAATTGTTCTCAGGATTGAGAAGCTGGAATACGTGATTGACTCACCTAAGCCTACTGAACCTGCTAGTGATGCACATAATGATGAACATGTTGTGTATCGTTAGTGGGTAGATGATGCAAATATTGCTCAATGCATCACGCTAGCTTCCATGAACATTGAACTACATAAGCAACATGAGCATATGGATGCTCACACTATCCTCATGCATCTACAAGAGTTGTATGATGTGGCAGGGAGGACAACTCGATATGAGATATCGAAGGAGTTGTTCGGTTGTAGGATGTCTGAGGGATCATCTGTGAATGACCATGTACTTAAGATGATCAATTTGATTGAACGTCTTGGACAACTTGGTTTTGCCATGGATGGGGAGCTGAGTCAAGACTTGGTCTTGCAATCGCTTCCGAGTTCGTTCTCGCAGTTTGTTGTGAACTTTCACATGAATAAGTTGGATGTCAGCCTGCCTGAACTCCACAACATGTTGAAGACTGCGGAATCAAATTTACCCCCTAAGAAGAGTTCTGTTCTTCTAATTGGTGAAGGTTCCAATCCTAAGAAAAGGAAGAGGAACCCTTCCAAGAAGAAGAAAGTAGGTGAGAAAACGCCGGTTCCACCAAAAGCTGAAGACCCCAAGAGCAAAGTTGTTTGCTTTCACTATAACAAGGTGGGGCACTGGAAGAGTAACTGCAAGGTTTACCTTGCAGAATTGAAGAAGAAGAAAGGTAGTGAGACTACCGCTTCTGATTCAGGTATGTTCATGATAGAAGTGAATATGTCATTAAATCAAATTTCTACTTGGGTATTAGATACCGCCTGTGGTTCTCATATCTGCAATTTGTTGCAGGGACTAAGGAGAAGTAGGACTCTTGAGGAAGAGGAGGTGATTCTACTAATGGGAAATGGAGCAAGAGTTGCTGCTGAAGATGTAGAATCATTTTATTTACATATGCCTACGGGCAAGACTATTGTTTTAAATAATTTATATTTTGTTCCCTCGATTGTGAGGAATATTATTTCTATTCCCATGTTAGACTTGGCTGGATTTTCATTTATTATTGAGAATAATGAATGTTCTATTCTTAGAGATAATATTCTTTATGGACGTGGTACTTTAAATAATGGTCTGTATAAATGTGACATAATTTACTTCAGATTGAACAAACTAATAAAAGAAAAGGGATGATGAAAATCTCACTTCATTGTGGCACTGCAGTCTCCATCTAGTAGACTTGGAGAGAGGGCTGCAAATTTGCTAGGAATGGTACACACAGATGTATGTGGACCAATGTCTACGCAAGCCATTGGTGGATTTTTCGTACTTCATTACTTTCAATGATGATAGATCTAGATTCGGATATGTGTTTGATGAAACACAAGTCTGAAGCCTTTGAAAAGTTAAAAGAGTATAAGTATGAAGTGGAGAAACAAACCAAACATAGTATTATAATTCTTCGATTAGATCGAGGTGGTGAATACTTGAATGGAGAGTTTCTGGATTATCTCAAAGTAAATGGTATAGTCTCCCAGTGGACGCCTCCAGATTGGTATCTGAAAGGAGAAATCGAACTTTGTTAGACATAGTTCGGTCCATGATGAGCTATGCAAATCTTCCAGTATTCCTATGGGGTTACGCATTGGAAACCTCAGCATATTTACTGAATAAGGTGTCTTCCAAATCTGTTCCTCAAACTCCGTATGAGATATGGAAAGAAAGGAAACCGAGTCTTAAACACGTTAAGATTTGGGGATGTCCAGCTTATGTCAAGAAAGTTGACCCAGATAAGCTGGAATATCGATCCGTAAAATGTAGTTTTGTGGGATATCCTAAAGAGACTTTAGGGTATTACTTTTACACCGATCATCGGGTGTTTGTCTCCAGACATGCTACCTTCTTGGAAAAGGAGTTTATCCTGGAAGGAAACAGTGGGAGTAAAATTGAACTTGATGAAGTTCAAGAAGCACAAACTACTACGGATCAAGTGGAAACACCTGTTCTGACTGAACAACCTTCTGTGGAACAGCCCATTCGTAGGTCAGGGAGAGTGTCTCGCCAACCTGAGAGGTAATATGGCCTTGTCATTGAGAATGACAATAAGTTGTCGATCATTGATGATGACGACCCTGTGACCTATAATGAGGCTATGAGTAGTGTTGACTCAGAGAAATGGCATAGTGCCATGAAATCCGGAATGAAATCTATGTATACGGGATACAAAAGAATGATTAGAGCAGATGACCAGGTGGAGACCTTTAAGGCCAGGCTTTTGGGAAAAGGATTCAAACAAAGGCAATGGATTGACTTTGATGAAACCTTTTACCTGTAGACCTGTTAAAATCAGTTCGAATTTTGCTTGCGATTGCTGCTTACTACGACTATGAGATCTGGCAAATAGCCAGATGGTTTTCTTTCCAAGAGAAATGAAAACCTAATGTGTAAGCTGCTGCTGTAACACCCCCAGATCCGGGGTCGGGGATCCGGGTCGTCACGGTCTTTCTTTCCACAATACCACTTCACTTAATTAATAAAAATAACCCTATGCTGTGACCCCACACTAACACACACCACAACCCGTTATAGTCTCAGAGATGAAATTGAAATAAGTACAAGTCCTTAAATCCACAATGAAAAGTTATTACAACCCAAAATGATTACTTGATAAATTTACAGTTAATTGCCATTATCTGCCACAAGTTATAATTATACATAATTTGATTCTCAAAAGTAGAATGCCTGATCTACCAATAGATCTACCTCTGCAGCTATAGCAGCTACAACATCATCGGGAAGACGCGGGACGCTTCCCACGCGCTTGCGCTGGGTCTGCTGGAGTCTGGCCATCTTTCCTAACTGTTGTTGTGTGATGAAGAAATAAAGCAAGAGTGAGCCTTACAGCTCGCAAGATAATATATAGTGATAACAATAATATAAGTATCTAAATGGATACTTACTAGAATCTTTTATCATGTGTAAGATAATTACTTACTAGATATAAGTAAAAACAAAGGATGAAGTTACCAAATACTTCACTACACTTATATCATTTATAAAGCTACTTGAACTACCACTGTTCAAAGTATAATGAGCTTTCAACAGTTCATCACATAGATGAGACTACAAGACAAGATTTGAATAGATTAAATCTTTGAAATATTATTAAAGGAAATGAAGTTATGATATACTTCATTAAGTTCCGATATATATCTCCACATATACATTTTTCTTTAGACAATTTCCTGAAAACCTCTGTCATGAAATGTATGGACAGAGTTTGCAACATCCAATGAATTTTGGAAAGGAAAAGAATTTTGGCATAAACCAGATATCTCGCTGATCAGGCAAAGATACCAATAAGTAACCTTTTCTACTAGTAGATGGACGAATTCCCCACTGGTCATCACCCTGGTCGCAATAGGACCTTATGCTGGACTGCCACTCAGCCACTTATGCATTTGATGGACTCCCACTGAGCCACTTACACTATCATGGACGCCCACTGAGCCCATGTTGCTTATGCCGACTCAAGAGATGGACTTACTTCCCGAACGTTGGGTAAGTAATCAATTCATTTACCAAAACTGCAACCTTGTTGCGAATATAAAATACACCACAGAGCCGGATCCCTTAGATTTTTGAGCGAGTGTTCAAGTCCCCTTAAAATGGAAGATCTTGAATATAAAAATGAGTTTTGGGATCCGCTCTAACTTTTAAAAATCATTTTGAAGACTCGAAAACATTTTTAAGAATGTTTGGAGTAATACTGATTTATTAAAATAAATCAGTCCCGATATGAAAGAAATATCTGAATATTATTATTTAAATAATATTCCTATAAGAATAATTGAGGTAGAAGTTGGAAAACTTATACTTGAAATGAATAGTAAATAATCAAAGATATACTTATACGAAAGTAATATATTTATTTGAATAATCAAAAATAAGTTTGATTATCGACACCTTATTCTTTAATACAATAAAGAATATTATTAAGTAATAAGCGGAGTCATAATACCTCGAATGAATACTATAAATAATATTCATAAAATAAAGGAGTCATACATCCTCAAATGAATATCCAAGCAATATTCAATAATAATATAAAGGAGGCATAAGCCCTCGAATAATATTCGAAATAATATTCAATAAATAATATAAAGTTATCTAATAACCCTTATTCGATTAATAGTTTTGAAAACTATAACCATATATATATAAATATATATATATATATACATATATACAAAATCTACTCGGGATCCTCGACTCCCGGTTTTAGAAAATATTTTCACCTTTTGGGTCCCTATACTAAGGGTATATGCAAATTACCGGTATCCTCTAGCATAGGTATTATCAACTGAACCAACAGATATATATGGAAAGAATATGAAACAGGCATGCATATGTACCATATAACATGCTACAATATATCGCAAGAGTTTGCTATAACAAATATGCATTTAACGCAAGATCATGCATATACACATATACATCACAACAACAGTTATAACGGGTAGAAAACTTGCCTGAGCGACTTGGGGTGATAAAAGGCTCGGGACGAGTTTGGTAACCTATAAACAACAAGTAAGTTGGAATTAAACCAAAGTCACTTCTAAATCTATACTTTAACTAACTTAGACTCTAACGCTTGTTTTGCGCTTATTGATTCTCTTAAGTCACTCGAGTACCCTCGGCTCCACCATTTTTAATAATTTAACCTTTACGAGTTTTAAGGAGATTCCTTCGCGAGTGTCTTACCAACTGCCTAACACTCTTACCATAATTTTTTCATACATTAATTAACCCTTTTTGGTCTTTAACCTATGTTTCAAAGTAAGGCGAGGGGAAAAGTTTCATTCGCGAAACGCCGTTACTTGAAACGGTCGTTTCTCCTAAACCGTGCATCGGAATCGAACGAACTGCATATCAAAACGAAGCTCGTAACACGAACTATCTAACCATGGCAATGGTCAAAATCTAGGAGGGGTTTATCGGGTCCTATTGTTATGCACAAAAACAGTCTAAAGAAAATCGGACGTTACGACGGCTATGTTTACGCGATTTCCCAATTTTAAATCATTCAAAAACCATCACAATTTAACCTCAAATCAATCATACAACCAACATCCATCCTTATCACATCATAACAGCCCCAATCGATTCAATTTTAACATTTATACTTATGCCTAAGCTTGACTTTAACTATACTTAAGTTCTTTTAACCAAAACAACAAGATTTACCATTCCATTTCAATACCACTTCAACCCAAACTCTAAACCACAAGCATTAAGCTACAATATCACCATAATAATCAACATCATCTTATAATACATAGGAATCTAGGGTTTGGAGATGATATACCTTCCTTGAAGTGGTGGGAGTAGCTAGGAAGCCTTAAGAAGCTTTGAGAAGTCTTAGGAATGCTTGGATCTTAAAGGAAAACAAGAAAAATTTCAAGTTAAAAACTTGAAAACACTATTCATTGTCTTCTTCATTGATTTATTTAAGAAAATTGAGAAAGAATTGATGGCTTAAACTCATGATATAGCCATAACTATGCATAAGGATGATTAGGGAATTAACTCACCAATTTAAGAAGCTTGGATCTTGAATTTTTGAAATTTCTTGCCTTTAAAATGTCAAAAAGCCGAGAGCAAATGAAGAATAATGCCTTGGTTTCTTTTTGATTTTGATGAAGAATGAATTATTTGGCTTGGTTGATTTGGTTTTGTTTTGTTTTTGGTTAATTACCAATTTAACCTTGATTTTGTGTGGTTAAAAATCCACCACATCTCCTTCCTTCCCATGTCATGCCTATGTCATGTTGTGATGTCATCTTTCCCTCCTTGTCCTCTTCTCATTGGTTGGGTGACATCATCCTCTCTAATCCCTTTGATTAACTTCCTAATTGTTTGCCTAATGACCGCTGATCTGTTATACGGTTCGCTTAACTTTCGTTTTCGTTTATCGTTTGAAGGATCATACCCGGGATCTTATTACTTAGGTTCCCTTAACCTTTCTCAATACATTATATTCCTTTTTATGATCCTCTATCATAATCCTTTAATTTAAATCCTTTTTATCCTGTTACCTTATACTCAATTCTCTCCGTATCTAGTGTATTTCCGGGAAAAACCAAAGTGTTCGGAATTGGATTCTGACGATCTTTACATACACTCATATATCATATAGAGTACTAATAAAATCTCAGAATATCCATAATAGAACCCCTACATAGTGTGGCATGAAAAGTTTTCTCATTCAGCAAAAACACTATTCACAAGGGTTACAAAAAAAGTTGAAAATTTTGGGAGTTATTACAGTCTCCCCTCCTTAAAAGGATTCCGCCCCGGAATCAAACAGAAAATAAATGGGGGTACTTTTCTAGCATTGTGCTCTCTAGTTCCCAAGTTGATTCTTCCACATTATGATTCTGCCATAGTACTCTGACTAGCTTGATCACTTTGTTCCGAAGCACCTGCTCCTTCTTATCTATAATCCTTACTGGCTTCTCCACGTAAGTTAGATCTGGCTGCATATCCACCTGCTCGTACTCCACTATGTGTCTGGCATCCCGATGATACTTCCTTAGCATTGACACATGGAACACATTATGAACTTGTTGCAAGTTAGGGGGTAAGGCTAGCTCGTAAGCTAACTTTCCAATCCGTCTTAATATCTCAAAAGGTACAATGTATCTTGGGCTTAGTTTTCCTTTCCTTCCGAACCTCATTAATCCCTTCCAAGGGGATACCTTTAGCAGTACTAAGTCCTCGACTTCATATTCCTTGTCCTTTCGGGCTAGGTCTGCATATTTCTTCTGTCTGTCTTGGGCTGCTACCAGCCGTCCTCTGATAAGATCCACTATGTCTTTGGTCCTTTGGACCACTTCGGGTCCGAGCATCTTCCGCTCTCCTACTTCATCCCAGTATAAGGGAGATCGACACCTTCTTCCGTACAGGGCCTCATAAGGCGGCATTCCAATGCTAGCATGAAAGCTATTGTTATAAGAAAACTCGATCAACGGCAAGTGATCATCCCAACTCCCTTTAAAGTCTATTGCACAGACTCTCAACATATCCTCTAGTGTCTGGATGGTCCTTTCACTTTGCCCATCCGTCTGGGGATGGTACGCGGTACTCATATTTAACTTGGTCCCCGCACATTCCTGAAAGCTCCTCCAAAATCTGGAGTTGAACCTGGGGTCTCGGTCTGAGACAATGGATGCTGGGACTCCATGTCGCGTCACTATTTCCTTAAGGTAAATGTCCACCAGTTTATCGACTGTGTATCTCTCATTGATAGGAATGAAATAAGCTGACTTTGTCAGTCGGTCTATAATTACCCAAATGGCGTCGTGATTGGCTTTCGTCCTTGGCAAGCCTACAACAAAATCCATCGCTATCTGTTCCCATTTCCATTCGGGAATCTCCAGGGGTCGTAAGAGTCCACTGGGTCTCTGGTGCTCTGCCTTTACCCTTTTACAATTCAAACATTTGTTTATCCATTCTGCTACGTCCCTCTTCATGTTGGGCCACCAGTAATATTCCTTCAAATCCCTATACATCTTGGTACTTCCCGGGTGAATGGAATACCTTGAACTATGGCTTTCATCCAAAATCTCATCTTTAAGTTCTTGGACATTTGGAACCCAAATCCGGTAGGAGTACCTCATTATCCCTTTATCATCTTTCTCGGTATGGATCTCCTCTCCAGTCATTGACTCTCTGCCTTCATTCATTATTTTCTCTTGGCACAATCTGATCTTTTCCAATAACTCTGGCTGCATTGAGATCTCAAAAAGCTTTTCAGTTCCGGTTCCGGTTACCTTTACTTCTATTTCCATTCTCTCAAAATCCCTTATCAATTCTTCCGAAGTCGTTATCATTTTGAATCTTTCCTTTCTACTAAGAGCATCAGCCACCACATTGGCTTTTCCTGGATGATAGAGAATCTCACAATCATAGTCCTTGATTAGTTCTAACCATCTCCTCTGGCGCATGTTGAGCTCTTTCTGCGTAAATATGTACTTGAGGCTTTTATGGTCTGTGAAAATCTCGCACTTCTCTCCATACAAGTAGTGCCTCCAAATTTTTAAGGCAAATACTATTGCCGCGAGCTCAAGGTCATGAGTAGGATATCTAACCTCGTATTCCTTCAGTTGTCTCGACGCATACGCAATCACTTTACCGTGCTGCATAAGCACACACCCTAGTCCTTTGTGCGACGCGTCACTATATATCACAAAATCTCCTTTTTCCGTCCGGCAATGCCAACACCGGAGCCGTTATCAACCTTTTCTTTAATTCCTGAAAACTGTTCTCGCATTTCTCCGTCCATTCAAACTTCTCTGTCTTACGAGTAAGTCGTGTCAAAGGGGCTGCGATCTTCACAAAGTCCTGTACAAATCTACGATAGTAGCCGGCCAATCCTATGAAACTCCTTACCTCTGTGGGTGTGGTTGGCCTTTCCCAATTTGAGACCGCCTCTATCTTGGAGGGGTTCGACCAATACTCCTTCTTTATTGATCACATGTCCTAAAAACTGTACTTCATTCCGCCAGAATTCACACTTCGAGAATTTGGCATACAACTGCTCCTCTCTGAGTATTCCTAGAGCTATCCTCAAATGCTCTGCATGTTCTGCCTCAGTCCTTGAGTAGATCAAAATATCATCGATAAAAACTATCACACACTTGTCCAAGTACTTCTTAAATACTCTATTCATTAAATCCATGAAAGCCGCTGGGGCGTTGGTTAATCCAAAGGACATTACCAAGAACTCATAATGCCCATACCTGGTACGGAACGCTGTCTTGGAAATATCTTCGGGTTTAATCTTTAGTTGGTGATATCCAGTTCTCAGGTCAATCTTGGAAAAATAAACAGCATCCTTTAGCTGGTCGAACAGATCGTCTATTCTAGGTAATGGGTACCTGTTCTTTATGGTTAGCTTGTTCAACTCTCGATAGTCGATGCACAGCCTCATGCTCCCATCTTTCTTCTTAACAAATAAAACTGGTGCTCCCCACGGAGACACACTGGGTCTTATCATACCCTTATCCAAGAGTTCCTGCAATTGGATAGCTAATTCCTTCATTTCTAACGGGGCTAACCGGTAAGGTGCTTTTGAAACTGGCGCCGTCCCTGGGGCCAACTCAATAGCAAATTCAATCACTCTATCGGGTGGTAGTCCCGGAAGGTCTTGTGGGAATACATCTTCAAATTCGTTGACTACTGGAACATCTTATAAGTTGGGCACCTCCTTCTGCGCGTCCACCACATATGCTAGGTAAGCTTCGCTTCCTTTTTGTAGCATCCTTTTGGCCTGGGCCATGGTCAAAAATTTCTGCGTCTGCCTTTTTCCTCTAAATATGACTTCTTTCTTCCCTGGAATATTCAACTTAACTTTCTTCCCTTTACAGTCTATCTGAGCATCATTGCTAGATAGCCAGTCCATTCCCAAAATTACATCAAACTCCCCTAATTTAAAAGGGATCAGATCAACACTAAAAGATTGCTCCCCTATGCCTATCTCACAGGCGGTGTGAATCTGGTTAACGGAAATAATTTCATGATTGGCTATTTCTACTTGTAAGGGTTCTATCAAGGGTTCAGCCTTAAGTCTTAACTTACGCGCAAAGTCCTTTGATATAAAAGATTTAGTTGCTCCCAAATCAAATAAAACGTTTGCACTGACTGAATTTAGAGAAAGGGTACCTGCTATCACATCTGAATCTTTCATAGCATCCTGGACTGTCATGTTGAAAGTCCTTGCAGTAGGTGGCTTATTAGAAGCAGCCCTGCTTGCTCCCGAAGCCGCTGGTTTGTTCATCGGGCATTCCTTCTTCCAATGACCCGGGCGTCCACACTGATGACAAGTGGTGGTTGGAATGACGGCAGGGGTTGATGATGGGCACTTAGTTGAATAGTGACCTTCCCGACCGCACTTAAAGCAGGTTACTGGCTTTCCTTTACACTCCCCAGCGTGATTCCTTCCACATATGTTACAGGCTGGCAATGGGGGTCGAGACTGGTTGGAATAGGACATTCTTAACTTCTGGCCGCCCTTGCTCACACTCACACTCATTGGCCGCTTAAACCCAGTGTTCCTTCCTGGTAGGGACACTGCTCCTCGATTAAATCTAGTTGGGAAGCTCCTTCCTGCGGAACCTCCACCCATGCTCATACTTTTCCTCTTTATTCATTTCTTCTCTCTTTCCTTCTGCATCTGTTCACTTCCGACTTCTACAATCGTTGCCTTTTGCACCAGAGTGGCATAGTCCGTAAGCTCAAGGATTGCCACCCTATTCTGAATCCACGGTTTCAGTCCCTGCTGAAACCTCCTAGCTTTCTTTTCCTCGGTGCTCACAAACTCCGGCACAAACCTTGATAACTCAGTAAATTTCGCTTCGTACTCTGCTACCGATAAATTATTCTGCTTTAGCTCCAAGAACTTGAGCTCCATCTGGTTTTCCATAAACCTCGGGAAATACTTTCCCAGAAACAACTGACTGAATCTCTCCCAGGTTATAATAGCATCTGTCTCCATGTTTTTCTTGGCCTCCCACCAGTAGTTGGCCTCTCCTTTCAGAAGGTAGGTAGCAAATACAGTCTTCTGCGCCTCATCGATACTCAGAATCTCAAAGGATTTCTCCATTTCCTTTAACCATGCCCTTGCCTCAACTGGGTCGGCTGATCCGTGGAACTCAGGGGGCTTAATGGACTTAAAAGCCCTGAAAGAGTTTGCCACAACATTGTTATTTCCTTGAGGGGGTGGGTTGGGTTGACGTTCCAAGTTCTGCCTTAGGAGTTGCATAAACTGGCCCACGGGATCCATGCCTGGGTTTGGTACTGGTTGCTCAACCTCAGTTTCTCCTTCTTCAGCCTCTATCTCAAATCCCTCAACATCATATGTTTCCTCTTCCTCTTCATACAGGGAGTCATCCTGTTCCACATAATCCTCGTCTTCCTCTTCACTGTGTTCCTGGTTTCTGTTGTCCTGATTATGGCTTCCCTGGTCCTCAGATCCAGGGTTCGCCCTAGTTCCAATCTTTCTTGGCGGCATGATACTGATAATAAAAAAAAAAAATTATTGGGAAAAATTCAACGTTAGGTCACAATCATACACGACATTGTGCCTTGCACAGCTCTATAATGGGGAGAACGTATATCGCAATTCTATTATTTTATGACAGTTCTAATACGAAGTGCAGTAATAATAATGATAAAAACAGTGATCTCGTCACTAAGGAACTGAACCGAAAGGAAACAAATATATACATAATACGAGAAATACATAGTTTGATCTGGTCAAAAGTACAACAGTGCTACAGTCATCTGTCCCAAAAGTGATACACAAGAGTCTATCTGTCTAGTCAGAAAAAGGGATGCTATATACAAGTCAACTATCCCGGAAAATTGGCTCTTACTAAGGCCTCGGCTAACTAGACAACTAGACTATTCCATCGCCAATCCTGAATCACACACCGGAGCGGGTCAGCTCCCATACCCTTTCCATCGCACGACGGAAGATATAGTCGGCCTGCCGCCTGGAGATCCTACCATGCCTGTCCCCCTGGAGAGATCTGAGTCTCGCTCGGGATGTGAGCTCTATCCCCGTAAGCTCCCTCCTCAAGGATCGGGGTATAGAAGCCCTAGTCTCATAAGCTCGGGTACGCCTACCCGCCCTCTCCGCATCCAACTCCCTCCTGGCCTCATCCAGTCGGGCCTCGGCAACAGCCACTCGGGTCCTCAGTACATCCTGAACATATCCATGAGCCAACGAAGACTGCCTGTGGGCAGGGTCAAGAGGTGGTGAATCCGGAGCCGCTGGGGGTGCCTCCTCGGTCTGCCTAGGCTCGGAAGTATGGGTCTCTGAGCTGTCATCATAGGGGATCCAAGATAGTGGTGGAGGGGTAGGGGCTCTGACCACCGGAAGTGTGGGTAAAGGGGTACCAGCATACACTACCATAGGTCTGACACGCTCCTCTGCTACTGGGACCTCATCCGGGTCCTCCTCATCTGGAATAACAATAAACTCTGTCTCTGACTCCTCTGAGGGGTCCTCCTCATCTGAAATAGCAATGACCTCCGTCTCTGACTCCTCTGAGGGGTCCTCCTCATCCTCCTCCATCTCAGGTTCCTCCTGATCCTCAACATTTAGCAGTGCCTCATCATGCTCACGCTCGAACATCTCAGGGTCCTCTATCTCAAGCGCCTACACATTAAACAAGCTAAGTTACTATCATGATACTTATAAGGGTTTCCGTAAGGGTTTTAACTGTCGGCACTACTTTAAGTAGTCCGACCATGAACTTGGCAAGAGTTCTTATTATCTTTGTGAGTTTATTATTATATCGTCGCATCATCTCTGAGGTTTATAACGCTTAGCTCTGATACCATTTCTCTAACACCCCCAGATCCGGGGTCGGGGATCCGGGTCGTCACGGTCTTTCTTTCCACAATACCACTTCACTTAATTAATAAAATTAACCCTATGCTGTGACCCCACACTAACACACACCACAACCCGTTATAGTCTCAGAGATGAAATTGAAATAAGTACAAGTCCTTAAATCCACAATTAAAAGTTATTACAACCCAAAATGATTACTTGATAAATTTACAGTTAATTGCCATTATCTGCCACAAGTTATAATTATACATAATTTGATTCTCAAAAGTAGAATGCCTGATCTACCAATAGATCTACCTCTGCAGCTATAGCAGCTACAACATCATCGGGAAGACGCGGGACGCTTCCCACGCGCTTGCGCTGGGTCTGCTGGAGTCTGGCCATCTTTCCTAACTGTTGTTGTGTGATGAAGAAATAAAGCAAGAGTGAGCCTTACAGCTCGCAAGATAATATATAGTGATAACAATAATATAAGTATCTAAATGGATACTTACTAGAATCTTTTATCATGTGTAAGATAATTACTTACTAGATATAAGTAAAAACAAAGGATGAAGTTACCAAATACTTCACTACACTTATATCATTTATAAAGCTACTTGAACTACCACTGTTCAAAGTATAATGAGATTTCAACAGTTCATCACATAGATGAGACTACAAGACAAGATTTGAATAGATTAAATCTTTGAAATATTATTAAAGGAAATGAAGTTATGATATACTTCATTAAGTTCCGATATATATCTCCACATATACATCTTCTTTAGACAATTTCCTGAAAACCTCTGTCATGAAATGTATGGACAGAGTTTGCAACATCCAATGAATTTTGGAAAGGAAAAGAATTTTGGCATAAACCAGATATCTCGCTGATCAGGCAAAGATACCAATAAGTAACCTTTTCTACTAGTAGATGGACGAATTCCCCACTGGTCATCACCCTGGTCACAATAGGACCTTATGCTGGACTGCCACTCAGCCACTTATGCATTTGATGGACTCCCACTGAGCCACTTACACTATCATGGACGCCCACTGAGCCCATGTTGCTTATGCCGACTCAAGAGATGGACTTACTTCCCGAACGTTGGGTAAGTAATCAATTTATTTACCAAAACTGCAACCTTGTTGCGAATATAAAATACACCACAGAGCCGGATCCCTTAGATTTTTGAGCGAGTGTTCAAGTCCCCTTAAAATGGAAGATCTTGAATATAAAAATGAGTTTTGGGATCCGCTCTAACTTTTAAAAATCATTTTGAAGACTCGAAAACATTTTTAAGAATGTTTGGAGTAATACTGATTTATTAAAATAAACCAGTCCCGATATGAAAGAAATATCTGAATATTATTATTTAAATAATATTCCCATAAGAATAATTGAGGTAGAAGTTGGAAAACTTATACTTGAAATGAATAGTAAATAATCAAAGATATACTTATACGAAAGTAATATCTTTATTTGAATAATCAAAAATAAGTTTGATTATCGACACCTTATTCTTTAATACAATAAAGAATATTATTAAGTAATAAGCGGAGTCATAATACCTCGAATGAATACTATAAATAATATTCATAAAATAAAGGAGTCATACATCCTCAAATGAATATCCAAGCAATATTCAATAATAATATAAAGGAGTCATAAGCCCTCGAATAATATTCGAAATAATATTCAATAAATAATATAAAGTTATCGAATAACCCTTATTCGATTAATAGTTTTGAAAACTATAACCATATATATATATAAATATATATATATACATATATACAAAATCTACTCGGGATCCTCGACTCCCGGTTTTAGAAAATATTTTCACCTTTTGGGTCCCTATACTAAGGGTATATGCAAATTACCGCTATCCTCTAGCATAGGTATTATCAACTGAACCAACAGATATATATGGCAAGAATACGAAACAGGCATGCATATGTACCATATAACATGCTACAATATATCACAAGAGTTTGCTATAACAAATATGCATTTAACGCAAGATCATGCATATACACATATACATCACAACAACAGTTATAACGGGTAGAAAACTTGCCTGAGCGACTTGGGGTGATAAAAGGCTCGGGACGAGTTTGGTAACCTATAAACAACAAGTAAGTTGGAATTAAACCAAAGTCACTTGTAAATCTATACTTTAACTAACTTAGACTCTAACGCTTGTTTTGCGCTTATTGATTCTCTTAAGTCACTCAAGTACCCTCGGCTCCACCATTTTTAATAATTTAACCTTTACGAGTTTTAAGGCGATTCCTTCGCGAGTGTCCTACCAACTGCCTAACACTCTTACCATAATTGTTTCATACATTAATTAACCCTTTTTGGTCTTTAACCTATGTTTCAAAGTAAGGCGAGGGGAAAAGTTTCGTTCGCGAAACGCCGTTACTTGAAACGGTCGTTTCTCCTAAACCGTGCATCGGAATCGAACGAACTACATATCAAAACGAAGCTCGTAACACGAACTATCTAACCATGGCAATGGTCAAAATCTAGAAGGGGGTTCTCGGGTCCTAATGTTATGCACAAAAACAGTCTAAAGAAAATCGGACGTTACGACGGCTATGTTTACGCGATTTCCCAATTTTAAATCATTCAAAAACCATCACAATTTAACCTCAAATCAATCATACAACCAACATCCATCCTTATCACATCATAACAGCCCCAATCAATTCAATTTTAACATTTATACTTATGCCTAAGCTTGACTTTAACTATACTTAAGTTCTTTTAACCAAAATAACAAGATTTACCATTCCATTTCAATACCACTTCAACCCAAACTCTAAACCACAAGCATTAAGCTACAATATCACCATAATAATCAACATCATCTTATAATACATAGGAATCTAGGGTTTGGAGATGATATACCTTCCTTGAAGTGGTGGGAGTAGCTAGGAAGCCTTAAGAAGCTTTGAGAAGTCTTAGGAATGCTTGGATCTTAAAGGAAAACAAGAAAAATTTCAAGTTAAAAACTTGAAAACACTATTCATTGTCTTCTTCATTGATTTATTTAAGAAGATTGAGAAAGAATTAACGGCTTAAACTCATGATATAGCCATAACTATGCATAAGGATGATTAGGGAATTAAC
Organism: Apium graveolens; assembly: GCF_009905375.1. NCBI lineage: Eukaryota > Viridiplantae > Streptophyta > Magnoliopsida > Apiales > Apiaceae > Apium > Apium graveolens. Next base: position 240,012,102 of record NC_133649.1, on the reverse strand, counting down.
TCACCAATTTAAGAAGCTTGGATCTTGAATTTTTGAAATTTCTTGCCTTTAAAATGTCAAAAAGCCGAGAGCAAATGAAGAATAATGCCTTGGTTTCTTTTTGATTTTGATGAAGAATGAATTATTTGGCTTGGTTGATTTGGTTTTGTTTTGTTTTTGGTTAATTACCAATTTAACCTTGATTTTGTGTGGTTAAAAATCCACCACATCTCCTTCCTTCCCATGTCATGCCTATGTCATGTTGTGATGTCATCTTTCCCTCCTTGTCCTCTTCTCATTGGTTGGGTGACATCATCCTCTCTAATCCCTTTGATTAACTTCCTAATTGTTTGCCTAATGACCGCTGATCTGTTATACGGTTCGCTTAACTTTCGTTTTCGTTTATCGTTTGAAGGATCATACCCGGGATCTTATTACTTAGGTTCCCTTAACCTTTCTCAATACATTATATTCCTTTTTATGATCCTCTATTATAATCCTTTAATTTAAATCCTTTTTATCCTGTTACCTTATACTCAATTCTCTCCGTATCTAGTGTATTTCCGGGAAAAACCAAAGTGTTCGGAATTGGATTCTGACGATCTTTACATACACTCATATATCATATAGAGTACTAATAAAATCTCAGAATATCCATAATAGAACCCCTACATAGTGTGGCATGAAAAGTTTTCTCATTCAGCAAAAACACTATTCACAAGGGTTACAAAAAAATTTGAAAATTTTGGGGGTTATTACAGCTGCGAACCATATGTGGTTTAAAGCAAGCTTCTCGTAGATGGAACATCCGTTTTGATGAGACAATCAAAGAGTTTGGTTTTATGAAAAACGTAGATGAACCATGTGTCTACAAAAGGGTTAGTGGGAGCGCGATAACATTTCTTGTGTTGTATTGAAATAGAGTTGACACACATAACAACATAGCAGACCCACTCACAAAGCTACTTTATGAAAGTCACTTTGATCGTCATAAAGACAAGATGGGTATTAGATACCAGAGTGATTGGCTTTAGTACAAGTGGGAGATTGAAAGGAATATGTCCTAAGTCCAATCATGTATTAGGATTTAGGAATAATTTTTTATGTAATCTGTTTTGATTTCATTGATATTAATAAAAGACTTGTTTTGTTTTTATTACGGGCTCTATCTATTTAAGTGTTTAAATAAGATATACCATAGTTTAGAGTAAAGCTTTTTATGGATTATGATGAGATCATAATAGTGAGACCTAAAAGATGATAACTCTAAACTTAAATAGTTCCTGATCATAGGATTACTAACTGGTAATTAATAATCCGCAAAGATCGGTACATACTATGCTTGCTTCATTATGAAGGATGTCTGTTCTCATAGACATTTGTGTGGTGACACTATAGCTAGTATGTAGGTGCTTATTATAGAATAAGTTCACTGAACATGACTCGCACAGCTGAACAACTGATGGAGTTCACTCACGTGTCAGCAGTTGTTCACATAGTGATAGTTGTACAAGTATCCTTAGACTTGAGGTCATCATAGTCATCTTGTGTACACTGAACTATGCTTTGGTTTAGTTCTTAGTCTCCAGGGACAATTATTAGGGCTCTACTGGGTATAGGAATTTGTACACGAAGATAGTGTATGATCAATAAAGGATCTACCCCTTCCAGTGAAGGAAGCGAATGTTCAAGGCTGATCCACTTATGCTAGTTCAGGAATCTCTGGCCAGAGTGAATGAAATTAGAAAGGAGTTTCTAATTTGCATAGAACTAAGCATAGTAAATGGGAAAGCAAATGATTAAATTAGATAGGCTTGACACAAGTTACATGCCTTGTATTTAATCAGGACATTGTAGGGTAGAAGGAGTTTATTGTACGGTAACTATTCACTGAATAGGTTCTTGGTATTCTAAGCAGTGAATTCGTATTATCCGGATAGTCGCGATATGCTGAGAAGTATCCCTCACGATGTAGAATAAATATGATTAATTAATTAATCATATTTAATAAATTAGAGAATTTATATAAATAATGATAAAATAGTTTTATTATTATTTATTTCTACTACCTGCTTAATATTGAACCTACAGGGTCACACCATAAAAAGAGAATGATTTAATGGTGGAGGAATTAATTAATAATGGCTAATAATTATTTATTTATGAAATAAATAATTAATTGGCAAATTTAATAATTGATTAAATGAGATTTAATTGATTATAAATTAATTAAGAAAAGTTCTTAATATTATTAATTAAGAATTTAATTTTTGGAAATTAAATCAAGAGAGAGAATTATTTCTAAAGTGTTTAGAAAAAGGATTAATAATTAAAAGGTATTTTAATTATTAATGAGAATAATAAATGGGTTAATAATAATAATATTTTATGGGAAAATTTCAGCTGAAAATTTTGCCTATAAATATACTATTATAAACCCTATTTTTATTCTAACCCAGAACCCAAAAATTTTAGAAAAACCTAATTCTCTCCACCTCCTCCTCCTCCTTAACGTCGTTTTCTTGGTGGATACCGGTGGAGTGCTTCACGTTTGAGGAGCAGCTGCTAAGGATCTCCGATCGTTGCTTTTGGATCGCTATTAAAGGTTAGTAATCGATTCATATGTTTTAATCACGATTTATATGCTTTTTTTTGGATTTTATATGTGTAAAAGTATTTTACCATGCCTCCGTTGCGATTAAAATCCATCAAGTTGCAATATCTTGGACGAAGTTAACCAGGAAAAGCAAGAAGTTTTGTGAAATGGAGAAGGGTGAAGGGAAAGTTTTGCGGAGTTAAATGAAAGAATGGTTTCAGTACCTGTTTTATCAATTTAAAAGTATCAAGGAGGTTTGGTAGTTTATAGTGATGCTTCTCATTAGGGAATATGATGTGTGTTGATGCAGCACAATAAAGTTATTGTATATGCATCCAGACAACCGAAACCTTATGAGCAGAAGTATCCTACCCATAATTTGGGATTAACAGTAATAATATTCGTTTTGAAAGATTTGGGAAACATGATATGTATGGAGAAAGGTGTAAGATCTATACGGGCCATAAGAGGTTGAAGTATGTATTCACGAGTAAAAGCAAAGATAGAGGAAAGCAATAACGAACATAGAAACTATACCGGAAGAAATTTCTATAGAATTTAAGAAATTGGAGTTGGAAATCAGATATATAATCCAAAGAAAACAAGGATGGGTAGTATGACCTTTTAGTCAGAGTTGTTAAGAAAAGATAAGGAGATGTTAAAAGAAGATAATGGATCACGATGTTAGCAGTTAGTAAGAGAAAATTTACCCGCCCAGAAGAACGATCACGATATTCCCCGATTTTCTTCCAGCACTTGGATGCTACAAGTAGAAGAATTAAGAAATGAGATCCCACAGGGAATTCACAATATAAAGTATTTAATTCACTAAAGAAATGCTAAGATACATGGAAATTTAAAGGAAAAAAATAATAATAATAATAAAATGAAATAAATAGTGATAACCAGGTACAAGAAGGAAATTTCAAAATAGATTGGGAAGTGTTGGATATGTCAAAGAATTAAGGCGAAGTATCGGAGGCCTAGTGAACAAGGCAGACCAAGGAGTGGTTTTACAAGAAGCGAATCGTAAAATGTAACAGTGGTGTTGTTAGAGAAAAGGAATAAAATTATGAGATTATGTACTGGTTAGCAGGAGTTCAATAAAACAACGAATAAGAATAAGTGACCCCTATAAAGATTCATTACCTATGAAACCTAATCCAAGAAGTGTGTTATGTCTCGAGAATTAACTTAAGATCTGACTTGAGAACATATCAGAAATTACGATTAAAGTGAATTAAGAGCATTGCAAACCCTGGCGATATTATGTGAAATAACAAGTATATCAATTGTCTATAAGGAATTAAGGGACATGGTGTATAAGGATTACTTGGATAAGCAAACTGTATCTATTGATAACATCCTCAGCTACTCAAGAAATAAGAAAGTCTGCGTGGAATGCCCAAGGATTTTTCTCCAAAGATCAGAAGGAAAGCAACTATACGTTGAGTCTTCAAAATGAAATTTTGACTAAGGTTAATAAAAGATTCGGAATTAACCCATCAACAACTACCTAAGCAAAGCTGTATGGTAACAGATGCCTTATGTTGACAGAAAGGATTGAATGTAATTAAGACCACCGAGGAGTTAGTAGACGAATCGGAAAGAGTGAAATTTGAAGTTCAAATACTTAAAGGTAATAATACGTGAATATATGAGATTACTTTTCAGCCTTAACTAATAAAAAGGAGTAACAAATGTTTAAATATTTGGAAACCAAGTTGAAAATGAGCACCGCCTATCATCCTAAAACGGAGAGTCAAAGTACAGAGGTGATTTAAGAAATGTAAGATATGTTGAAAAGTTGAGTTTTAAGGAAACACGGGAATGAATAGTTATCATCGATGTCAACTTTGGAATGCTACTTTATCAAGATTCATGTGAACACAAGTGTAGATCCTCATTTTTATTGAGATAAAGTGAGAGAAAGAAAGTTGTCAAATTCTAAATTAATTCAGCACACCAAGAGCGAAGTAATATTGATTGAAGCAGCTCAGAGTAGACAAAGAAAGAAGGCGAAATTATATCGAGAGAGAATATGAGTATAGAAATAGGACCAGTAGTGTTAGTACAAGTTTCATCTTGAAAAAGACTAGATAAGTCTAAGTAGAAGAGACAGGTTAAGTCCCAAAGTTGGTGAACAATTCGAGGTATTGATAAATATAGATAAGGTTGTTCATGAGTTGATGTTACCGTCGCAACAGTGTGTACATATAGTGTGTTTAGTCTGTTAAAGATAAAAACGATAAGTATCTGATTTAAATTAAGTGATTGATCAGGAGTCAATGGGGCTCTTGTCCAAGTTTGTTTCGCATAGAGTGATCAATCCAAAATCTTGATCGTTAAAGGCGAGTCATTGGAAATGAGTGTATATCTATAGTAAATACGTTCGAATTCCTCGAGTAGAAGAGTCTACTTGGAAACTAGAGTCAGATATGCTTGACAAATATCCTCACTTGTGTAATTAGACCAGATTCTGAGGACATAATCTTTTTAAGGGGGAAAGGATATAACGACCCATGTATTTTTGAATTATTTAAATATGTAATTGTGGAAGTGTTAAATAAATAAAGTATGTGTATAGTTTTTTGTCAGCTCGATGTTGTTTTATTATTATTTATGTGTGATTTATGGTGTACAGGGTGGTTCGGGTAGTTAATTATTGAGTGTACTGAATTGTTTGCATTTTTAAAAAAATGAATTTAGTGCAAATTTATTTGCATAAATATTTGAAATGTCTCTAAAATTGTTTTTATGACTTTAAAATTACAATAATTATTTTTAGGATTTTATAAAATTGAGAAATCTATATTTTATTAAATAATTATCTTTAAATGATTTTATGAATGCTTTTATTTGTAAAATCGATATTTAATTCTAGAATTCTTCAAAAATTATTAAATTCATATTTATTTAAGTTTGGAATATTCCGAGAATTTTAAAATTATTTTGGAAATTTTCGGAGTTAATTTCACGCGCTCGTTATTTCGCTTCATTGATAAAAGAGGATATAAAGTGCATTTTAAAAATCGTTTTAAAATTCCAAAATTCATCTTTTTATTAACTTCGGGATATTTGTAATATTTTAAGACTATTTTCATGATTTTCTGAATCTGTTTTAAGTACACCTCGGTTCGTTAAATGTGAAATACGGGTATATACTGTGTTTCAGAAATTATTTTTAAATTATGAAATTTATATTTTGTGAACTTCGGGATATTTATAGCGTTTTAAGATTATTTTGGAGATTTGTTGAGTTTTATTTTTGGTGCGTTTTATTTCGCTAAATTATAAATTTCGGGTGAAGTCTGGCCTTGCAATTGGAAATATGGGGCACATGTTTTGTTTTTGTAAGGCCACAGATACGTGGCAGCTTCTAAATAAGCGAGAAAAAAGAAGAAAGAAGATCACAGTTCTTCTCTTCCACCCCATTTTCATTTTTCATCTCTCAATTTCTTTCTTACTCTCGATTGCTGGGGAAATCTCTCTCTGTTTTTCTTACTCTCCCTCACAGACTCTCGTGTCTCCCTTTTCTTTTCCGTTTCCTTCCCTGTTTCTTCTGGTAAGATTCCGGCTGTCTTCGATTTTCCAGCCCCTTGAACTCCGGCCGCCGTCGCTGTTCTCGGCTGTGGCTTTTATTCTATTCCGTTCGATCGTGTATATACATATACACATACGTATACATATGTGTGCTGTCCAGTTGTGTGATTGTGGTGTTGTCTGTGTTCTGTTGCCGCCCTGGTTTTTCTCTTCTCCAGCTGCGCGTGTGCGCGTGGCCATGGGTTTTGAAATTGCCGAATTGCCGTTAATTTGTGATGAAAATCTGAGTGAATTATTTTATTAAATTCGAATGAAATTTCTGTGGTTATTTGAGTTATTCGAATTCTGGGACTGTGATGAAAATATGAGTGAATTATTTTATTAAATTCGAATGAAATTTCTGTGGTTATTTGAGTTATTCGTGAGCTGACGGTGGACTGTGATGTTTATTCTGTGTCCTAAAATTTTAAAGTATTAATTTAGTTCGTGAAATTATTTTCAAAACAAGAAATATTCAACCGGTATTTAAAGATTGTATTGAAACTTGGATTGCGTATTTAATTATGATTGGGTTATGAATTTGAGCTGTTTGGATTTGTGATTGTTGCGTTGTTATTGGGAGTTAAGACGTCGATTTATGTTTCGACGGGTAGTCCGATAAACAAAGGAGACGCTGTCCGATTTTCGGAAACTGAACTACGTAAATACGGGAGCGTAACCGAGGATTATCGGAACGTCGAGCGAGTATAAGTAGATACATATATGTATGTTTTCTACAGAAATCTGATTGTATGTTGTGCTGTATATTTTTTCCAAAACACAGTAACCCTAATTTTGAAAAATGACGAGTATACGTGTTTTCTAAAAACGAACACTGAATCGATTTCGAGAATGTGAACCCTAATTGTTGACTGTGTTATTCTAATATGAATAATTACGAGTCGGGTTTGAATATTGTTGAATAAGAATTAGTATCGAGGATATGTCAAGCATACCTAGACGTCTAACGTAGGGTATTTCGACCCTGTAGGTTATAGTCGGGAACCTGAAAGTGGACGATGGACTAAAGATAACATAGTGGTCAGTCGACGAGCTCAGTAGAGTTTCAACAGAAAGACTTGAGTGTCGAGGTTAAATCCAATGGGATCTAGTGGTTGAACGTTAGAACCTGAGCAGCAGAGTCGGCTCAGAGTTGATCAGTAATAGTTGTAAAGCCTTGTAAGGCAAGTATTTCTGAACTTTTCTTCAAGATATATTACCAATGTTTTCGAACTGTTTCATAACATGTTACTATTATTAAACATAACTCCTGTTTTATAATGCATATGCTTCAAACTATTTACCCTTAAACCCTGATTCTTTCTTGATCTTGAGATGTAAGCCTTATTCTTTGCAAACCGTCCTTTGTTGATCCTCAGACACCAAACCATACAAATATAATACTACTCTTCAAAGATATAATTACCAAACACCAAACACTGAAAGAGAATGATTTGAAAACACAGAAACTTTTATACTCCAATCATTCTTAATAACATCAAAGAACCATATCCTGAAAAATCATTACTGGTCTTATACCTGACCCTTGTACAAACTGAAAACCGTTGAAAACCGTTTCTTATACATACCCTGATATACCCTTGAGATATCCATGAGTTTCCTTACGTTTTTATGCAAATGTTTAACAATCATTGATTATGATTTTGTTTTATTGAATCATATTGTTGTCATATTGAACTGCTTTAGGATTGGATAGTTTTTATATATGTGGACCAGATTCGTGGTCAGACCATACCAATGGTCAAGTTAGGCCAATGTGTGCCTTGGATCCAGTAATGAGAGCAGTGTTGTGTGCTTGCTCGGGGTTAGTGCGTGACTGATCAGCAGCCTAACCTTGGTTTTTAAAACTTAAAATGAATATCCAATTCTAATGATTAGTTAAAAAGAAACTTGATTCCTTGAAATCATCTCATTTGATCATTGCTTAACCTCAGTTATCACTATTATGACTTGCTAAGCTAGTTAGCTCACCCTTGCGATTCTTTTATATATTTTACAGTTGAAAAGAATGTGGATGCTAGTGAAGTTCTTCAGTCCAAAGTGCGGGCTAAGGTTCCAGTTGAGTTGAATCGAGCTAGCAGAAGCTTCATGCGGTATAGAGATAGTCAGATTGTAAGAATGATTCTATTATCAATTGTAAGTTAAATTAGTTGGGATTTGGTACGTTGTAATAAAGGTCAAGATTGTGGCTTGTTTACATACTTTAACCTGTTGTGATCCGTAGTTATGTGAAACAGGGTCATTGCAAATAACATTTCTTATACAGGTTTATATTGTGCATGTGTTGTGGACCCCAAACTTCTGACCCGGGTTTGGAGGGCGCCACACAAAAAGCCCATTTGAGCCCAAAAAATAGAGAGTTCTGGAAAGTTCCAGAAAACTTTGGAAGAATTTAAATAAATTCCAGAAAAAGAAAATAATTTTTTTGAAAATTCTGGAAAAATCCAGAAAGAACCCCAGGAGTTCTGGAAAATTCTGGAATTGGGCTTAGGAATTAAGGCCCAACCCAAATGAGCCTGTGGATATGAAAAGCCCTGTAAAGGTCCATGACTGAAAGTTCATAAACCCAAATTTTTTTGGTCCTAAAACAAAAGGGAAGCCCTGAAGAAAGCAGCAAGCCCAGTTCAGGGCCCAAACCCCAAATTTTTAAAAGGAAGGAAGGAGGGAAGGCCCAAATAATGAAATTGAATCTTGTTGGGCTTAGAAATATACAAAGCCCAGAAAAAGGGCCCAGTTAATAGAAACCCAATTATACTGAAAACAGGCCCAAAAAGGAAAGGTTGGCCCAGAAATAAATACCGAGGAAACAGGCCCAATTAAGGGATGGCCTAAAGGAAAAATCCTGATACATTCGATCGGAATAATATCCAAGTTTCTAATTGAAAGGATGAGGTCGAGAATTCCAGAGCTTGAAGGAATGTTATATCGATCAGAAATAGGTTGAATTCGACCAGAACCTCAATTTTATTCCTGGTCGAATACTTTTCCTCGAAAATGTCTTTGACTAAAGTGAAAAGAGAGGGCTAATTCGGTCAAGATCTAAATTCCTGACAGAAAAGGTCAGGATCCTGATCGAAAATCTTATCCCTGAAAAGTTTATCGACTAGAAAGCAAGGGAAGATCCTGATCCAATGGATCCTGTCCGAAAATCTGTCGACCTGAATTTAAAAGAGGGCTAATTCGGTCAAAAACGGGGAATCCTGACCGAAAGGGGAAGAAGAAACCTGGTCGAAAATTTCCTGCTCGAAATTTTTTTTAAAAAAATATATATGTATAAAATCCTAGTCGAAATTCGACTAGGAGTTGAGATCAAAAAATCCTGCTCAAATTTCTGTCGACCAGGGCACAATAAAGGCTAATTCGACCAGGATCCTGGTCGAACAGGATTCCTGGTCGAACCAGGTGTAAAAAAAAGAGAGAAGAAAAAAGAAAAAGTGGGAAGGAAAATCCAGAAAATTCCTTAAAGTATTTTCTGAAAATAAAAATATTTTCAGAAATTAAGGAAAAATTCCTAAAAATTAAGGAAAAATCCCAGAATTAAGGAAAAAATTCCTGAAAATTAAGGAAAAATTCCAGAATTAAGGGAAAAATTCCAGAATTAAAGGAAAAATCCCATAATTAAGGGAAAAATTCCTGAAAATTAAGGAAAATTCCCAGAATTAAGGGAAAAATTCTTGAAAATAAAGGAAAAATCCCAGAATTAAGGAAAAAATTCCTGGAAATTAAGTTAATTCCTAAATAATAGGGATTAAAATAAATCGTTGTAAATGTATACGTCGCTCCACACTTTGCGCAAAACGATACCCTGCAAGGGAACGAATGAACTTAACTTCTGCGAAACCTAGTCACTGTTTCCCAAAAGGTGGGGGACAAATGATAGGCAATAAATAAATCATGATTACGTAGTTAATATTACATTAATTACACATAATTTGGGCTACAAGGCCCAATTAGAGGATGGATGACATTCAGACCAAAAAGGTTAACACATTGATCAAGCCTGATGGACCAGATCACGCCTGATGGAATAAAGAAGGCCCAAAACCCTGAATAATAATTAATTTCGTAATTAATTAATAAGGGAGAAAAACAACTATTAAGATGAGTCCTAGTGGAGATATAAATCCTTGTAGATTGTCCTCCAAGGAACCTGGTAGGATAGAGAATCAGCTTCCTACTTCCTAGGACTCCAAAGTCCATTCTAATTCTGAGACTTGACCACCAAGTCTCCTACACCAAGTCCAATTCAAGGACTCCCAACATCTATATAAGGGGCCTCACCCCACAAATCAGAACTACGTTTTTTGACTTGATCCTTGGTAATCAGCAACGTACGTAGGCATCTTGTTAAGGTAGATTGAGTCACGAAATACAAGAGCAGTCAAATCGATCTTCGAATCTCACGTTCCTTAGTAATAAATATAGCAGTTATATACCTTAGTTTTTAATTCATAACAATAATTTAAAATAATATTTTAAAGCTCGAAACTATTTTTCGGAATTTTTAAATCAACAGAAATAATTAAATTCAATTAAATAATCAATTAAAATTAAGTAATAACTAAATAAACTAATTAATGAATTAACATTTAAATTAATTGACCAATTAAATAATTAATTATCAAATTAATTAATTAATTAATTCAAATTTATTTTTAAATTAAAAATAATTTTCAGAATTAAAATAATGGATTTTTGGAATTTTAAAATAAATTTTAAATAATTTTAGAAAAAGAAAATCTGATAACAGATTTTTTAGAATTGATTTCAGGGTAAACAGATCGAAACTGGGTCAAACGGGTCAGCTAAACGGGTCACGAAGAACCCTTTCAACCCGCCGCCCAAACCTAGAATCCGGCGAACGGAAAAATTTCCAACGAGCCAAATTCGTGGAAAAAAGCTTATGGTTTGATGTGAATACTGATTCCAATCACTTTCAATTCATTAAAGCAACAATAATCAAGCATTAACAGATCAAATCCATTTCTGAAACTCCGTTCCCGGCGAAAGCGCCATTAACGCCGACTGGACTTCGAGCTTTTCCGACAACACGACACCGACTTCCAGCATAGCAGTTAAACACATAAATCAATTGGTTTTTAGAAGATCTACAAGCTGGTACCGATCAATCAAGCCTCGTATTAACAAATCAAAAGTTCCTAAATTTTATTAAGAACATTCAAAGTTCTAAAAACCCTAATTTATTAGTTCCGAAAATCAAACACCATTCTCTATATGTTATTGAACTCCAAATTCAACATATGATATACCAAAATGACCAGAATCAAATTATCGACAACATGTAATCATCAAATTACATAAACAATATCAAAATCAAAATCAAAATTTCATAATTTATTCATAAATAAATTCAAATTTAATAAAATAAATTGAAAATTAATTGATGTTTCTGCAGTGGTATAGATTTTAGAAATTAATAGTACTCGTCAAGAGCTTCGATTCGACTACTTGTACGCCCAAATCAGAGTTCGATAACGCCTTTGAATCCTCGTTTGATTATGAAGAACGCAATGAATTTTCATATTTTCTCTGGATAATTATCTATTTTTACTGTTTGTAAATAATTATTTGTACAAAATACAATACTGTATTGGCTATTTATATTTACGGAATATTGGTACCCCGTAGGATCATCTCTGATATAAAAATAAAATACATAATCATTAAGTATTAACAAGACTGATCCAATTCGGTACCGGTTTTAGGATAATTATCAAAACCAGGCTTTTTGTAAATACAGTCTTGGTCTCAGCGCTTTGGTTACACGAGTTACGAGAAGATAATATAATAGTTTAATCAAAAGATCCCGTTTCTCAAAAATACGGGTTTTATCGATTACCGAAACGAATATTGTATCAAAAATTTTGCACCGGGACCCGCACGGGTAAAACCGTGCTCCGGATCGAAAAAGTCAAAACATGGAAAATGCTCAGAATATTCAAATTGGGTTAGAAAGGAGTTTTCCCAAGACTTCCGGGTTGAAAAAACGTAAAAACGATTGAAGTCGGTCAATTCCTGATTATACAAAATAATTTATAAATCCTCAGAAAAATAATTCATTAAATCCATAAATCCTTTATAAAATTATATAAAAACATAAAAATTAATATAAAAATTTCAAAATTATCTATACTTTATTTTGGACATATAAAAATTAAAATACTCAAATTTTATCATATTTAAACATCGAAACACAAATACCAATCAACAGATAATTCACCAAAATACGCATAATAATCACATAATATTTATTTATTGATTAAAAATAATTACACGATACATCCCGAATATTACATCCTTCCCCCCTTAAAAGGATTCTGTCCCAGAATCACTTAAGCAATGACTAAGGGTACTATTTCACACATATCACTTTCTGTTAGGTCACACACACACTATAAGGGGGGTGAATACAGTGTATAGTACAATCAAATCAAACTTTAATAACTCAAGTAATAGAAAACAAACTTTATTGAAACAATAAACTCTGTTACAGTATGGAACTGTTCTCTCTCAGTGATGAACAAATATCACGAGAGATGCTAGGGTTACAATAAATAATCTTCTCGATTATGATAACACTTATAGTGTAAACCCTATGTCTGTGTTTATATACTACACAGTTACAAGATAATCGCTAATTGATATGGAATATAATTCTGCTTCCTAAAATATATCAATCAGATATCTTTTCTTCCAAGTATTCCATTCTTCATAAAATTCCATCTTCATGCATATCTCTTCTTATATTTGTCTCGATCTTCTTTCCTTTAACAAGCTGCTTTCCTTATCTGAACATCCTTTAGTACTTAAGTTCTGATATCCATCTTCTGATGATTATCTCCCGATAATATAAGTACTGATATCCTTAAGTCCTGATTTCCAGTAAGTACTGATTTATCCTGTTTAAGTAAGATATGAAAACTAAATATAAATCACATTAGCCATGACATTATCAAATATATCTAACAATCTCCCCCAACTTGTAAATTAGCATAATATACAAGTTTAACAGATATTTGATGATGTCAAAAACATTAAGTACAAATGCATGAAAATTTGACTATATAACTACAACTTACAGTCCTTAAAGCTTTACCAATTTTTATCTTCTGATAACAACTTCAGTCTGTATTTATATCAGAATTTAAGCAGTTATAAATCTTGACTTGGCTTCATCTTCTGATCTCTCTGATGTGAGGAGTTGTTCTGAGATAGTTCTTCAACAAACATCTCTCAGCATATCTGAGTTCATCAATCATCCTCCTTTTAGCATCTTTAAGTTCTGCAGTATCTTCACCAATTTGAAAGATTGCAGCCCTGAGATCATTAATTCTAGCTTTCCTTATATCCTGATCCAGTCTGATCAAATATGCCTTGCCAGACTCAAGATTGAATTCCACATCCCTGTAACCCAGAAAGGTAGTTATAATCTTAGCAGTGTTGGGCTTCATCTCAACAATATCACCCTTGTGATCTCTGTACTTTGGAAGATATGTGCTGTCAGACTTAATAGAATAATGCTTTTTCTGTTTCTGAATTTGACTCTTCAAAAAGTTTGCAGCACTTTCTGTTATTTTGTCATTCACTTGAAGTAAGAATAATACATGTTCCAGCTCTTCAAAATACTTCAGTGGAATGGCATTTTCCCTTATATGATAAACCCTACCATCTGTCATGAAGTACAAGAAGATGTGTTCTTTCAAGTAGGTATGGTACACCATTTGTATAGATTCTAGTTGATTCAATCTCTAAGGAGTTGCTCCAATACCTGGTTCACTTAAGGAAGTTGGATCATTGGTTGTGTTCTGTATTCTTCTTTCATCAGCACTTCCCAATCCAGTTTTATCTCTTGCTTCGAAACCACTTGCAGCAGTCTTCAAAGGTTGAGTCTGTTTGGCTTTAGTGAATCATGGTAGGAGTTTCTTTGAAGGTTTAACATGAGCAACGTCAGAGGTTTCCTTTGATATATCTTCTGATAACAAGTTAACTTGAGCTATGTCAGAGGTTGCTTCTTTGAGATATCAGAACTAACTATCTCTTGGCTCTGAACAACTTGAGCCATGTCAGAGGTTGTCTTAGAAACTTTTCTTGAAGTCAGAGCAAGATCATCATCTTCATCAGTAATTTCTTCATTCACAGGAGGCACATAAACTTTGATAGGTTCACCAACTTTCTCTTTGCCCTTCGACCTTGGTTCTATCTGCAGTTGTGATTTAGCCTCGGTTGCTTCAGGATTTGTCCTTTCTTTTATCACAATGCCTTTGAGTGTTGAAAATTTCTTTTTACCAGAAGCTTCAGATTTAGATTTAACTTTTTCTGATTTAAGTCTGGCTTCTTCTTCCATCAGACTCTCCAAGTCCATTCCTGGATTTTCTTTAAGAAATAACTGTCTTGACATTTCTTCATCAAGATCTAAAAGTTCATCAGAACTTATCCTTTTACCAGTAGCATAAGTAATTCTTTTTCCAGCATCAGAACTTGTCCTGTGACTTGTGATTTCAGCTTTTCTTGATGAGAAACCTCTACCTTGACTATGACCTCCACCCATTCCATAGTTTCCTTGGTCATCTTTTTCATCATCCTTCCCCTTCTGTGTCTTATCAGTTTTGCATTTGGACTTAATTACTTTCTCCCCCTTTTTGGCATCAGCAGGTAACAGAAGAGAGACAAGCAATTCTACTGAGGCTTGGATTTCATCAAGTTGAGATTGCTGAGAAGCTTGATTTTTCAAAATATCATCAATCTGAGATTGTTGTTTCTCTTGAGTCTTCTCAATATAAGCAACTCTGTCAAAGGTAGGTTGGAAGAATTTTTTCTTGTCAATTTTCTGAACTTGTTCTTGCCTGATCAATTCTTCCTGAACTTTATGTATCTCTGCATGAGTAGTTGAATGAAGACCTTGTAGATGTTTAGTACTCAATGCAGTGACTCGAAGCTGTGTTTTGAAATCATCAGTAATTAACATCTCATCAGCTTTTGTCAAGTGCTCAGCAAGATGCTTTGCAGATGGAACATAGGTAACTGAGTTCCATTCCTTAGTCCACTCCTGTCCTGCAGGAGTTTCACTCCAAGGCGCTGGTGCTTCTCTTGTAAAAAACTTCTTAACTAATTCACTTTTGTGAACAGTTGGCTGAGGTGCATGTCCTGAAGGACCTGCTTCATCAGCATCTGCATGTGGAGCAGCATCACAAATTCTTGAACTCTTCCATAATCAAATTCTTGAACTCAGTACCATTATCACTCCTTATTATTTTCACAAAATCTTTGACCAATTTATCCAGTTGCCTGACATGATCAATCAAGATAGATGCAGTTTCACTTTTAGTATGCAAGAAATACACCCATGTGTATCTGGTGAACTCATCCACTATGACCATAGCATATTTCTTCTTTGCAATGGACATGACATTTAATGGACCAAATAGATCAACATATAGTAGGTGATAAGGCTCAAGAATTGATGATTCAGTCTTGCTCTTGAATGAAGATTTCCTTTGTTTGGCCTTTTGACAAGAATCACAAAGGCCATCAGGAGCAAATACTGACTTTGGTAGTCCTCTCACAAGATCTTTCTTAACCAACTCATTTATATTGTTGAAATTTAAATGAGAGAGTTTCTTGTGCCAATTCCAGCTTTCTTCAATTGATGCTCTACTCATCAGACAGATTGCAGAACCATCAGTATTTGTTGAAAGCTTGGCTTCATAGATGTTACCACGCCTGTATCCTTTCAGAACAACTTTGCCTGTAGATTTACTTACAACTTCACAGTGTTCTTCAAGGAAATCCACATGATAACCTCTGTCACAGATTTGACTAACACTCAGCAGATTGTATTTAAGTCCTGAGACCAGAGCTACTTTTTTAATGATGATATTCCCAAGATTGATATTGCCATATCCCAATGTTTTTCCAATGTTGCCATCTCCATTAGAAACACTTGGGCCAGCCTTCTCCACAAAGTCTGATAGCAGGGCTTTATTTCCAGTCATATGTCCTGAACATCCACTGTCCAGAACTAGGATGTTTTTCCTGTTGCCCTGTAATCACAAAGACCACTAATGATTAGTTTTAAGGACCCAGACATGTTTGGATCCTTTGGCCTTATTAAGTCTGTTAACATTTGCAGCGGATTTAGCATCAGAGTTTATGTTAACATTTTTCTTATCAGAATTTACACTATCAGACTTTGAAACAGAACTTACACTAGAAGGAACAATCGTAACTTTCTTTAAAGAAGGTTTTATTTGATAATAATCATAGTACAAACTATGATATTCCTTACAAGTATAATGGAATGCCATAAACTACCACAATGAAAACAAGGATTTTGTGGCTTATATCTAACAAACTGACTCTTAACTCCTGACTTTGAAGGTAAGGAGTTTATGTTCTTATTCTTCCTGCAAAAAGAAGCCAGATGGTTAGAACTTCCACAGTTATGACACGTTTTCCTAGGAGCAAGAGAAACAGGCTTAAAATTATTGCTTTTTATTCACACCTTCCTTTCTATTCCTATTTTTCCTAAGTGATTTTACCTTGTTTGCATTCTTAACATCTTTCAGCTTATGCTTAAGCTGCTTTTTAGTCATTAAGCCTATATTTACTTCAGTTGTCTTTTCCTGTTTTAGTTTGTCAGAAGTTAATTCCTTTTTAACTTCTGATTTCTCATTATCAGACTTTACAGCTACAAACTTAACAGGTTTTATCTTTGGCTTTTATTTAACAACTACAGGCTTAATATCTACAGTTCCTTTATCATTCTTATCCTCTCCATAACCTAAGCCCTCTTTCCAATTTTCACTACTTAACAGATTCTGAGTTGTTCTGCCAGAGTTAGTCCAAGTCCTGATAATCTTTCTTTCCTTTTCTAACTCATCTTTTAGAGATTCATTCATTTTAAGTACTTCATCTCTAACATAGAAGGCATCATCTCTATCTTTCTGAGTTTGATGGAACATGACTAACTCCTTTTCTAAATAATCATTCCTCTTTTTACAAGCAAGATTTTCAGAAGTTAATCTTTCACATGTTAAAGTTTGATCTCTATAACTAATAAACATGGTTTTAAGATATTTTCTCAACTCATTAATATCATCAGTATGAAAAGCATAAGTAGTTTGAGGTACCTTTGATTCAGCAGCTTCAGAACTGCTTTCAGCATTTGCTTTATCAGCATTTGCCATCAAGGCATAATTCTCCTCACTTTCAGAATCTGAGGTGTCTGTCCAACTTTTCTTCTTTGTGACAAGAGCCTTGCCTTTGTCACTCTTCACTTTCTTGCAATCAGGAGATATGTGGCCTTTCTCACCACAGTTGTAGCATTTGACATTTGTATAATCTCCTCTGTCAGACTTTCCTCCTCTGCCCTCAGATTTTCTGAAATTCTTCTTATCAGAACTTGTTTCTTTCCTGGAAAACTTCTTTCCCTTCCTGAACTTCATGTATGCAATCTTTGTGATCCCTTTCACCATAAGAGCACACAGCTTCATCATTTCTTCATCAGCATCCGTTTCAGGCAAGCTTTCAGATTCTGAGTCATCATCACTTTCAGAACTTGATGACTCAGTATCAGACTTTGTGAAGAGAGCTTTACCCTTGTCTTTCCTTGAGGTAGCTGCTTTGGGGAATTCTTCTTCAGCCTTAAGAGCAACTGTCCTTGACTTTCCTCCTTTCCTCTTGCTTCTTTGTTCCATCTCAAGTTCATGAGTCTTGAGCATTCCATAAATTTCATAAAGAGTTGTTTCATCAAGATTGTAGTTGTCTCTTATTGTTGTTGCCTTCAAATCCCAGCATTCAGGAAGAGCTAACAGGAATTTAAGGTTTGAATCTTCAAGATCATACTCCTTATCAACCAGTGACAAATCATTCAAGATGTTAGGTCACACACACTGTAGAGGGATGAATACAGTGTATAAATATAATCAAATCGAACCTTTAATATTTCAAGTAACAGAAAATAAGCTTTATTGAAACAATAAACTCTGTTACAATATGGAACTGTTACCTCTCAGTGATGAATAATTATCACGAGAGCTGCTAGGGTTACAATGAATAATCTTCTCGAATATGATAGCACTTATAATGTAAACCCTATGTCTGTGTTTATATACTACACAGTTACAAGATAATCGCTAATTGATATGGAATATAATTATGCTTCCTAAAATATATCAATCAGATATCTTTTTTTCCAAGTATTCTATTCTTCATAGATTTCCTTCTTCATGCATATCTCTTCTTATGTTTATCTCGATCTTCTTTCCTTTAATCATCTACTGTCCTTATTTGAACATCCTTCAGCACTTAAGTTCTGATATCCATCTTCTGATGATTAACTCCTGATAATATAAGTACCGATATCCTTAAGTCCTGACTTCCAGTAAGTACTGATTTATCCTGTTTAAGTAAGATCTGAAAACTAAACATAAATCATATTAGCCATGACATTATCAAATATATCTAACAATCTCCCCCAACTTGTAAATTAGCAAAATATACAAGTTTAACATATATTTGATGATGTCAAAAACATTAAGTACAAATGCATGAGAATTAGACTAGATAACTACAACTTACAGTCCTTAAAGCTTTACCAATCTTTAACTACTGATAACAGCTTCAGTCTGTACAAATATCAGAATTTAAGTAGTTGTAGATCTTGACTTGGCTTCATCTTCTGATCTCTCTGATGTCAGGAGTTGTTCTGAGATAGTTCTTCAACAAACATCTCTCAGCATATCTAAGTTCATCAATCATCCTCCTTTTAGCATCTTTAAGCTCTGCAGTATCTTCACCAATTTAAAAGATCGCAGCCCTGAGATCATTAATCTTTGCTTTTCTTATATCCTGATCCAGTCTGATCAAATAAGCTTTATCAGACTCAAGATTGAATTCCACAGCCCTGTAACCCTTGGGCTTCATTTCAATTATATCACCCTTGTGATCTCTGTACTTTGGAACATATGTGCTGTCAGATTTAACAGAATAAAGCCTTTTCTGTCTCAGAATCTGATCCTTCAAATAATTTGCAGCACTTCCTGTCAATATGTCATCCACCTGAAGTAAGAATAGTACATGCTCCAATTCTTCAAAATACTTCAATGGAATGGCATTTTGCCTTATATGATAAACCCTACCATCTGTCATGAAGTACAACAAGATGTGTTCTTTCAAGTAGGTATGGTAAACTATTTGTACAGACTCTAGTTGATTCAATCTCTCAGGAGTTGCTCCAATACCTGGTTCACTCAAGGAATTTGGATCATTGGTAGTGTTCTGTATTCTTCTTTCATCAGCACTTCCCAATCTAGTTTTATCTCTTGCTTCCTTTCCAATAACTACTCTTGCTTCAAAACCACTTGCAGCAGTCTTCAAAGGTTGAGTCAGTTTTGCTTTAGTGAATCCTGGTTGGAGTGTCTTTGGTCTGTCTTCTGATATCAAGTTAACTTGAGCTGTGTCAGAGGTTACTTGCTTCTTTGAAATATCAGAACTTATTGTTTCTTGACTCTGAACAACTTGACCCATGTCAGAGGTTGTTTTAAGAACTTTTCTTGATGTCAGAGCAAGATCATCCTTTTCATCAGTGATTTCTTCATTTTCAGGAGTCACATAAACCTTGATAGGTTCACCAACTTTTTCTTTACCCTTGGATCTTGGATCTATTTGCAATTGTGATTTAACCAATGTTTCTTCAGCATTTGTCCTTTCTTTTATCATAATGCCTTTTAGTTTTGGAAGTGTCTTTTTACCAGAAGCTTCAGATTTAGATATGGCTTTTTCTGATTTAAGTCTGGCTTCTTCTTCCATTAAACTCTCCAAGTCCATTCCTGGATTTTCCTGAAGAAATAACTGTCTTGACATTTCTTCATCAAGATCTAAAAGTTCATCAGAACTTATCCTTTTACCAGTAGCAGAACTAATTCTTTTCCCAGTATCAGAACTTGTCCTGTGACTTGTGATTTCAGGTTTTCTTGATGAGAAACCTCTACCTTGACTATGACCTCTACCCATTCCAGGGTTTCCTTGATCATCCTTTTCATCATCCTTTTCTTTCAGTGTCTTGTCAGTCTTGCATTTGGACTTAATTACTTTCTCTCCCTTTTTGGCATCAGCAGGTAGTAGAAGAGAGACAAGCAATTCCACTGAGGCTTGGATTTCATTAAGTTGTGATTGCTGAGAAGCTTGATTTTTCAGAATATCATCAATCTGAGCTTGTTGAGTATCTTGAGTCTTCTCAATATAAACAATCCTGTCAAAGGTAGGTTGGAAGAACTTTTTCTTATCAATCTTTTGAACTTGTTCCTGTTTGATAAATTCTTCCTGAATCTTGTGTAGCTCTGCATGAGTAGTTGAATGAAGACCTTGTAGATGTTTAGTACTCAATGCAGTGACTCTAAGCTGGGTTTTGAAATCATCAGAATTTAACATTTCATTAGCTTTAGTCAAATGCTCAGCAAGATGCTTTGCAGTTGGAACACAGGAAACTGAGTTCCATTCCCTAGTCCACTCCTGTCCTGCAGGAGTTTCACTCCAAGGCACTGGTGCTTCTCTGGTAATAAACTTCTTAACAAGTTCAGACTTAAGAGTAGTTTGTTGAGGAGTATGTCCTGAAGGACCTGCTGCATCAGCATCTGCATTTAGAGCAGCATCACCAGTATCTCCAGCATTTGCAGCATCAGAACTTACAGAATCAGTATCTTCTGATAAAACAACAGTGTTAGTAGCAATGGAGGCTTCAGCATCCTCTAATTGCTGATCTGGTTCAAAGTTCTGATCAACAGCCATATCCTGATGCTCACCTATATTCTGATCATCAGCATTTATATGCAGAGACAGTGTAGTAGATAACTCTGGAGTTTGAACAACATCAGTAACAGGTGTTGGTGCTGTTGGAGCTTCTAACAGACTTACTTCAGGCACAACCAAGTTCTGAACATCAATAGCAGCACTTGTGCCTGGATCAACAGGAGATACAGATGGTGTGTTGACCTTTTCAGAGACAGCTTCCTGAGATGGAGTTGATGGAGAAGAAGTGACTTTAGCAAATTCCTTTTCTTGTGAGATCAAAGATTCCTGATCCCCTTCTTTAGCTGCTTCCTCTTCATCATCTGAAACTGGCCTATTTGCCCTCTGTTTCTTGTATCTCTTTGTAGATTTAGATTCCTTGGCAGTTTCAGGAACTGTCATTCTTCTAAGCCTCTTGAGAAGCCTAGATCCCCCAATTTCAGAATCCTTCTGAGAAGTCTCTTTCTAAAAAAACAGTCATTGGAAAGAGAAGACATGATTTAATGCACACAAGAAGCAAGTAAATGTTGACTATTCAAGTACGAGTACCACTAACCCTAACCATAGTGACTATTAATCTTCCACTTCAACATATTCTAGTTTGAACTGAGACTATTGTTACATTTTATCCACAAATAAGTCAAGTAAGGAATCAGACATTAATATCAGAACTTAGACTTATATCAGAACTTAACAGTCATCAGAATATAACTTCTTAACTCCAAAAAGGAATGCCTATCTTAGTAAGTCCTCATACAAGTTCTGATTTATATTCTTCAGAACTTAATCATCAGAACATGCACCCAGAACTTGTCCTCAGAATTTGTGCAATGTGACACAATGACTGTTCCTCTAAAACAACATAGATCACCATAGTAATTTTCTTCATTCATATGGAGTGATTAGTGTGTGCATTAAGCTAAATGTCAGACAAAGAGTAAAGTCTGATTCACTTCAGTACATCTTAGAAATAAAACATAACTAAAACTTTGCTAAAGAGCTGTCATTATTCTGAAACCTACTGTTGAATGAGTTCATGCATGAGTCCACCTCAACTATTGTGTGCTAATTTTATGCATCTTTTTGAATTCCATTTTACAGTGGCTTCTCAGTGTAAGTGAGTCATGACTGCTTATCAGAATTTATGCTATTATTAGAGTATTTCTCCAGTAATCATTGAGTGTGAAAAGTCACCACGAAAATATTTTAGTTGCTTTTCTGATGCATATTACTTAATGCCAGCAATGCACTTGGGTCTTCCCTTCCACATTTTTACTCTAGATCTCAAAGGAGTACCTGATTTTTAATCCTTGATTCTTTTGCTTTTTCTTTTGATAAGTGAGGTTTATCAGCACTTAGTACATTCAACAGATTTACTAGCATCAGAACTTAACAGATGAGTAGCATTATTCTAGTTTGTGTCTTAGTAATAAGATAGACAAAGTAAACTCAACTAAGCTCAATTATCAGAATTTGCTTGTGTCATTAGATTTCCACAGAAATAATTACTTCTTACATGGGATCCCTTGTTTATTGAAGACTACTAGGTCATCATCTAGCACAGTGATCCTCATAGGATTAAATAGTTACTTAAACAGACATATCACTTATCAGAGTTTAGAAACATATATCAGACAACAGTCAGTACTCAAACACATTTGTCAATTAAACACAGAATACACAAAGAGATTAAATTCTGTAAATACTGATCAAAAAGTCTGATATAACAGAACAAAACTAAGCAGATTTAGAGAAAGAACCTGAAACCATTCCAAGTTCATTTACCAATCTTGTAAAAGTGGCTTCACACAATGGTTTTGTGAAGATATCTGCCAGTTATTGATCTGTTGGAACAAAGTGCAATTCCACAGTACCTTCATCCACATGTTCCCTTATGAAGTGGTACCTGATGCTGATGTGCTTTGTTATAGAGTGTTGAACTGGATTGCCTGTCATAGCAATAGCACTTTGATTATCACAGTAAATAGGGATTTTGAAATATGTTAACCCATAATCCAGTAACTGATTCTTCATCCAAAGAATCTGTGCACAACAGCTTCCTGCAGCAATATACTCTGCTTCTGCAATTGATGTGGAAATTGACTTTTGTTTCTTGCTGAACCAAGAAACCAATCTGCCTCCAAGAAATTGGCAGCTTCCACTTGTGCTTTCCCTGTCAATTTTACAACCTGCAAAATCTGCATCTGAGTAACCTATTAGTTTAAAATCTGATTCTCTAGGATACCACAATCCCAGATCAGCTGTTCCTTTAAGATACTTGAAAATTCTTTTCACAGCTGTTAAGTGAGGTTCTCTTGGATCTGCTTGAAATCTTGCACAAAGACAGGTAGCATACATGATATCAGGTCTACTAGCAGTTAGATAGAGTAGAGAGCCAATCATACCTCTGTAATCAGTAACATCTACTGATTTACCAGTATCCTTATCCAGTTTTGTTGCAGTGGCCATGGGAGTGGATGCACTTGAACAATCTTGCATTCCAAATTTCTTCAGCAAGTTTCTGGTGTACTTGGTCTGACAAATGAAAGTGCCTTCTTCATTCTGCTTGACTTGAAGGCCCAGAAAATAGCTAAGTTCCCCCATCATACTCATCTGATACCTTGACTGCATCAGTTTGGTAAACTTCTTACAAAGTCTGTCATTTGTAGACCCAAAAATGATATCATCAACATAAATCTGGACCAGAAGTAAGTCCTTTCCATGGTTGAGGTAGAACAGTGTTTTGTCTATTGTTCCTCTGTTGAATCCACTTTCCAAAAGAAACTGAGCTAAAGTCTCATACCATGCTCTAGGAGCTTGCTTAAGTCCATAAAGTGCTTTATCAAGCCTGTAGACATAATCTGGATGTTTGGAATCTACAAAGCCTGGAGGTTGTTCAACATATACTTCCTCCTCCAATTCTCCATTGAGAAAAGCACTTTTCACATCCATTTGAAAGACAGTAAACTTTTTGTGAGCAGCATAAACCAAAAATATCCTTATGACTTCTAATCTAGTAACTGGTGCAAATGTTTCATCATAATCAATTCCCTCCTATTGAGAATATCCTTTTGCAACCAGCCTTGCCTTATTCCTTATAATTATGCCATCACTGTCAGTTTTGTTTCTGAATACCCACTTTGTACCAACAACAGATCTATTCTTTGGTCTTGGCACTAGGGTCCAGACTTTGTTTCTTTCAAATTCATTTAACTCTTCCTGCATTGCTTGCACCCAATCAGCATCTTGAAGAGCTTCTTCCACTTTCTTTGGCTCAGTCTGAGAGAGAAAAGAATTGTAAAGACATTCGTTTGAAGTACCTGTTCTAGTTCTTACACCTGCATCAGGATTTCCAATTATCAAATCAGGTGTATGTGATTTTGTCCACTTCCTTGCAGATGGAAGGTTTTCTCTAGAACTGGATGCTCCCCCATGATCCATACTGTCTTCATTTTCATTTTCTGATGCTCCCCCGGAAACTATGCTCTCTGAGTTGGATTCTTCAGAATTTAGATTTTCAGCACTGTCAGAACTTGGCTTATCAGAACTTGACGAATCAGAACTTGAAGAGCCAGATGTATGTCTTGATGTTTCTTGAGATGTGGTAAGATCTTGAGTATGCACCCCCTGCAATGGTGCATCTTCCTTTGACGTAGTCACCACAGTTTCAATAACATCAGAGTTTACAGTATCAGGACTTAGACTTTCAGGATTTCCAGTATCAGAATTTGAGTCTTCATTTTCAAATCTCAGCTGATCATGGTCAATAAAATCTTCAAGACCAGTAATCTTCTTGTCATCAAAAGAGACATTGATAGATTCCATGACCACTTTTGTTCTCAAATTATAGACTCTGAAGGCTTTTGTGGAAAGTGGATATCCAATAAAGATTCCTTCATCAGCTTTTAGATCAAATTTTGATAGCTGTTCAGGATGAGTCTTAAGAACAAAACACTTGCATCCAAATACATGAAAGTATTTCAGATTTGGCTTCTTTTTCTTCACCATCTCATATGGTGTTTTTCCTTGCTTGTTAATGAGTGTTGCATTTTGAGTAAAACAAGCAGTCTGCACAGCTTCAGCCCAAAAATAGGTTGGAAGCTTTGCTTCTTCAAGCATTGTACGTGCAACTTCAATGAGAGTTCTATTCTTCCTTTCAACAACTCCATTTTGCTGTGGAGTTCCAGGAGCAGAAAATTCCTGCTTAATTCCATGGTTTTTGCAGAACTCTTCCATTATTAAATTCTTGAACTAAGTGCCATTATCACTCCTTATGATTTTCACAGAATTTTTGACCAATTTATCCAGATGTTTGACATGATCAATCAAGATAGATGCAGTTTCACTTTTTGTGTGCAAGAAATACACCCATGTGTATCTGGTGAACTCATCCACTATGACCAACGCATATTTCTTTTTTGCAATAGACATGACATTCACTGGACCAAATAGATCAACATGTAGTAGATGATAAGGCTCAAGAATTGATGATTCAGTCTTGCTCTTGAATGAAGATTTTCTTTGTTTGGCCTTCTGACAAGAATCACAAAGGCCATCAGGAGCAAATACTGACTTTGGCAGTCCTCTCACAAGATCTTTCTTGACCAGCTCATTTATATTGTTGAAATTTAAATGAGAGAGTTTCTTGTGCCAATTCCATCTTTCTTCAATTGATGCTCTACTCATCAGACAGATTGCAGAACCATCAGTTCTTGTTGAAAGCTTGGCTTCATAAATGTTACCACGCCTGTATCCTTTCAGAACAACTTTGCCTTTAGATTTACTCACAACTTCACAGTGTTCTTCAAAGAAATCAACATGATAACCTCTGTCACAGATTTGACTTATACTCAGCAGATTGTGTTTAAGTCCTGAGACCAGAGCTACTTCTTTAATGATGAAATTCCCAAGATTGATATTGCCATATCCCAATGTTTTTCCAATGTTGCCATCTCCATAAGAAACACTTGGGCCAGCTTTCTCCAAAAAGTGTGATAGCAGGGCCTTATTTCCAGTCATATGTCCTGAACATCCACTGTCCAAAACTAGAGTATTTTTCCTGTTGCCCTGCAATTACAAAGACCACTAATGATTACTTTTAAGGACCCAGACTTGCTTGGATCCTTTGGCCTTATCAAGTTTGTTAACATTTGCAGCGGATTTAGCATCAGAGTTTATGTTAACGTTTTTCTTATCAGAACTTACACTATCAGACTTTGAATTAGAATTTACACAAGAAGGAACAATGGAAACTTTCTTTAAAGAAGGTTTTATTTGATAATAATCATAGTACAAACTATGATATTCCTTACAAGTATAAATGGAATTCCATAAACTACCACAATGAAAACAAGGATTTTGTGGTTTATATCTAACAGACTGACTCTTAACTCCTGACTTTGAAGGTAAGGAGTTTATGTTCTTATTCTTCCTGCAAAAAGAAGCCAGATGGTTAGAACTTCCACAGTTATGACATATTTTCCTAGGAGCATCAGGAACAGGCTTATAATCATTGCTTTTATTCACACCTTCCTTTCCATTCCTATTTTTCCTAGGTGATCTTACCTTGTTTGCATTCTAACATCTTTCAGCTTATGCTTAAGCTGCTTCTTAGTCATTAAGCCTATGTTTACTTCAGCTGTCTTTTCCTGTTTTAGTTTGTCAGAAGTTAATTCCTCTTTAACTTCTGATTTCTCATTATCAGACTTTACAGTTACAAACTTAACAGGTTTTAACTTTGGCTTTTGCTTAACAACAGGCTTAACTTCTACAGTTCCTTTATCATTCTTATTCTCTCCATAACCTAAGCCCTCTTTCCAATTTTCACTACTTAGCAAATTTTGAGTTGTTCTGCCAGAGTTAGTCCAAGTCCTGATTATCTCTTTTTCTTTTTCTAACTCAGTTTTTAGAGATTCATTCATTTTTAGCACTTCATCCCTAACATAAAAAGCATCATCTCTATCCTTCTGAGTTTGATGGAACGTGACTAACTCTTTTTCTAAGAAATCATTTCTTTTCTTAAAAGCAAGATTTTCAGAAGTTAATCTTTCACATGTTAAAGTTTGATCTCTATAACTAACAAACATGGTTTTAAGATATCTTCTCAACTCATTAATATCATTAGTATGAAAAGCATAAGTAGTCTGAGGTACCTTGGTTTCAACAGCTTCAGAACTGCTATCAGCACTTTCTTTATCAGCATTTGCCATCAATGCATAGTTCTCCTCACTTTCAGAGTCTGAGGTGTCTGTCCAGCTTTTTTTCTTTGTGACAAGAGCCTTGCCTTTGTCACCCTTCGCTTTCTTGTAATCAGGAGATATGTGGCCTTTCTCACCACAGTTATAGCATTTGACATTGGTATAATCTCCTCTGTCAGACTTTCCTCCTCTGCCCTCAGATCTTCTGAAATTTTTCTTATCAGAACTTGTGCCTTTCCTGGAAAACTTCTTTCCCTTCCTGAACTTCCTGTATGCAATCTTTGTGATCTCTTTCACCATA
Organism: Apium graveolens; assembly: GCF_009905375.1. NCBI lineage: Eukaryota > Viridiplantae > Streptophyta > Magnoliopsida > Apiales > Apiaceae > Apium > Apium graveolens. The sequence goes on along the minus strand of NC_133649.1, from coordinate 239,984,618 downwards.
AGAGCACACAGCTTCATCATCTCCTCATCAACATCAGTCTCAGGTAAGCTTTCATAATCTGAGTCATCATCACTTTCAGAACTTGATGACTCAGTATCAGACTTTGTAAAAAGAGCTTTACCCTTGTCCTTCCTTGAGGTAGCTACTTTGGGGGATTCTTCTTCAGCCTTAAGAGCAACCGTCCTTGACTTTCCTCCTTTCCTCTTTCTTCTTTGTTCCATCTCAAGTTCATGAGTCTTGAGCATCCCATAAATTTCATCAAGAGTTGTTTCATCAAGATTGTAGTTGTCTCTTATTGTTGTTGCCTTCAAATCCCAGCATTCAGGAAGAGCTAACAGGAATTTAAGGTTTGAATCTTCAAGATCATACTCCTTATCAACCAATGACAAATCATTCAAGAGTTTGACAAATCTATCATATAAATCAGTCAATGACTCATTAGACTTTGAGTCAAAGTGTTCATATTCTTGAGTGAGTATTGTCTTCCTGTTCTTCTTAATTGTATCAGTTCCCTGACACCTTGTTTCCAGGGCATCCCATATCTCCTTAGCAGTCTTGCAGTTAATTACCCTGTTTGACATTACATTATCAATGGCACTATGTAGTAAGTGTCGTACCTTGGCATCCTTAGCAATTGATGTTATATCTTCAGCAGTATAATCACTCTTCTCCTTTGGTACAGTCTTTGCTGCTTCACCTGCAACTGCAACAACGAGCTTGGTTGGTTTGTGAGGCCCTTCCTTGATTCTATCAAGATATTCTGGATCAGTTGCTTCCAGGAACATGGTCATCCTCACCTTCCATATGGGATATTCAGATGGTCTCAGTATGGGAACTCTGATGGTCTCATACCGACTTTGAATTTGTGTCTTTGGTGGTTCTTCAGTTTTGGTAGACTTAGTTGGAGTTTCTGTTTCAGAAATGATTGTGTTTGGATCTTAAACTGTATTTGTGTTAACAGATCTGCTCTGATACCACTTGTTAGGTCACACACACTGTAGAGGGATGAATACAGTGTATAAATACAATCAAATCGAACCTTTAATATTTCAAATAACAGAAAATAAGCTTTATTGAAACAATAAACTCTGTTACAATATGGAACTGTTACCTCTCAGTGATGAATAATTATCACGAGAGCTGCTAGGGTTACAATGAATAATCTTCTCGAATATGATAACACTTATAGTGTAAACCCTATGTCTGTGTTTATATACTACACAGTTACAAGATAATCGCTAATTGATATGGAATATAATTCTGCTTTTTAAAATATATCAATCAGATATCTTTTCTTCCAAGTATTATATTCTTCATAGAATTCCTTCTTCATGCATATCTCTTCTTATGTTTATCTCGATCTTCTTTCCTTTAATCAGCTACTGTCCTTATCTGAACGTCCTTCAGCACTTAAGTTCTGATATCCATCTTCTGATGATTATCTCCTGATAATATAAGTACCGATATCCTTAAGTCCTGACTTCCAGTAAGTACTGATTTATCCTGTTTAAGTAAGATCTGAAAACTAAACATAAATCATATTAGCCATGACATTATCAAATATATCTAACACAAGAGTTTGACAAATCTATCATATAAATCAGTCAATGACTCATTAGCCTTTGAGTCAAAGTGTTCATACTCTTGAGTGAGTATTGTCTTCCTGTTCTTCTTAATCGTATCAGTTCCCTGACATCTTGTTTCCAAGGCATCCCATATCTCCTTTGCAGTCTTGCAGTTTATTACCCTGTTTGACATTACATTATCAATGGCACTATGCAGTAAGTGTCGTACCTTAGCATCCTTAGCAATTGATGCGATATCTTCAGCAGTACAATCAGTCTTCTCCTTTGGTATAGTCTTTGCTGCTTCACCTGCAACTGCAACAGCGAGCTTGGTTGGTTTGTGAGGCCCTTCCTTGATTCTATCAAGATATTCTGGATCTGTCGCTTCCAGGAACATGGTCATCCTCACCTTCCATATGGGATATTCAGATGGTCTCAATATAGGAACTCTGATAGTCTCATATCGGCGTTGAATTTGTGTCTTTGGAGGTTCTTCAGTTTTGGTGGGCTTAGTTGGAGTTTCTGTTTTAGACATGATTGTGTTTGGATCTTAAACTGTTCGTGCGTTAACAGATAGGCTCTGATACCACTTGTTAGGTCACACACACACTGTAAGGGGGTGAATACAATGTCTAGTACAATCAAATCGAACTTTAATAACTCAAGTAATAGAAAACAAACTTTATTAAAACAATAAACTCTGTTACAGTATGGAACTGTTCTCTCTCAGTGATGAACAAATATCACGAGAGCTGCTAGGGTTACAATAAATAATCTTCTCGATTGTGATAACACTTATAGTGTAAACCCTATGTCTGTGTTTATATACTACACAGTTACAAGATAATCGCTAATTGATATGGAATATAATTCTGCTTCCTAAAATATATCAATCAGATATCTTTTCTTCCAAGTATTCCATTCTTCATAGAATTCCATCTTCATGCATATCTCTTCTTATGTTTGTCTCGATCTTCTATCCTTTAACCAGCTGCTTTCCTTATCTGAACATCCTTTAGTACTTAAGTTCTGATATCCATCTTCTGATGATTATCTCCTAATAATATAAGTATTGATATCCTTAAGTCCTGATTTCCAGTAAGTACTGATTTATCCTGTTTAAGTAAGATCTGAAAACTAAACATAAATCACATTAGCCATGACATTATCAAATATATCTAACACTTTCTAACTCATAGGTTGACTTTCCAACCCTTGGGGTTTTCCACAATACTCTTACCAACTTTACAACTTTATTCCTTAACACTTTCTCTCTTTCTTCTATGATCTCTATTGGATTCTCAACATAGGACAACTCTGCCTGAAGTTCTATCGGCTCACATTTTATCGCATGCCTAGAATTCTGGAGTATACTTTTTAAACATTGCCACATAAAAACATTATGAATATGTTTTATGACGGCTTCAACCCCGAGGTCAGGAGTTGATGCCACCAACAACAATAATAACAAACATAATATAATCCATTCAAATGATAAAATATAAACACGACCCCTTACCAAGATCTTTTCCGGGTTTAAGTATGACTTATGTTACATCTATTACAAAACCAACTCAACAAACCAACTTGACGCAACTAACTTAATATAACAATTCAACAGACCATCTTTGGTCCAACACAACTACCTCAGAGGAGCTTGGTACGGATGGAACTAGAACTCTGCCCTGACTACGACGAAAGAATCTCTAAGCATCTGCAATACATATATACAAAACATTCTGCAAGGGTGAGCAATCAATTGCTCAGCAGTATCACTATATGAATAACAAGTAAAATGATTTAAAGTAAAGTAGTTATAGGAACAAAATTCATAACTCATTTGAAAACAAGTAAAACATGTATAAACTGGATATCAAAACTAGCATGCCCTGTAAAATAAAATCAACAATCGTGTGCTGTGCATAAATAATAGAGTTCAATTTTAGCATGCTATTTTCATTTCCAATACCATTGTTCCATTACAGGAACCATAAAACCATCTGTCCCGTTGCGGGGACCACAAAACCATTTGTTCCATTACTAGAACCACAAAACCATTTGTTCCGTTACTGGAACCATAAAACCATTTGTTCCGTTACTGGAACCACAAAACCATTTATTCTATTACTGGAACCACAAAACCATTTGTTCCGTTACTGGAACCACAAACCGTATTCAGATATATATTGGATGTTATCTAGAGACGGATAATCAGGCCTCCATACACAAGTTATCTAGGATAGTTGGTCGGGCTATCACACAAACTGTCTAGGAAAGTTGATCAGGATTTCACACAAATTAACCAGATCCGTAGAGACTAACTAGGTCTTTGATTAACTATGTTGGACTAATCGGTGAAGATAGGGTGCACAATCGAATTAGCCACTTACACAACTTTATCCAATATCTGATTGATTTTATCCAGTTTTCAAAATCACTTTTACCTATCTCTTGTTAAAACTAATTCTGTCACAACACACTATTCAAAACCTCTTTTTCATTTCAATCACATTTTAGAGATAGGGACTTTCAGAAGTCACTTCTCCCCAAAAACATATTTTAAACAACACTTTCAAATATAGGGGATACGTAACTTAAAACATTTCTGTTCCTGTTCCAAAAAAAACAACAGTTCATTCATATATAATGAACCATAAAAGAATGGTCAGGGGTACTTGCCTTGCAGAGCTTTACAACTATCACTGACTGATTTTGGATCGACTCGGACGTTCGGGATTATCACCTAAGTAGCAGACTATCCTGGATCCGACTTCAACGCTCAGGTCCTTCGCTTGGAACCTCGGTGCGCTTGTCGACTGATCACTAGGTTAACTTTAGTCCAATGTCAACTTTCAGGCCTTCCGATTAGAGCCTACAAAGTCGAACAACTCTATATTAGACAACCAGTTATGCTTGACATATCCTCGCTAACAAATCTACCCATTCGATATCAAATCCCGACTCGTACTTATATATTATTATAACACACGCAACAACTAGGGTTCACGTATTCAAGACTCGGTATTGTATTCATTTTCGGAAAATACATATACCCGCCGCTTCGAGAAAACAGGGTTGTTAGATATATTATAAAACATTTGTCACGATACGCGAGTAGATTTCACACATCACTTATTTTTAATATACAAGTATATACGTTCGACTGATATCTCTGACAATTACAAGATACGTTCCCGTATTTTTGAATTTAATTTTCCGAAAATCAGGTAGCGTCTCCTCTATTTATCAGTCAACCCGTCGAAACATAAATCTATGTCTCAATTCCCAACAACGCAACAATCACAATGATAATTGATTACACAACAATCCCAATCATCTCAAATTCATAACCCAATCATAAATAAGTACGCAATCCAAATCTCAATACAATATTTAAATACCGGATAAATATTTCTCATTTTGAAAATAATTTTACGAACTTAATTAATATTTTAAAATTTTAGGACTCGGAATAATCATCACAGTCCACCGTCAGCTCATCGAAATTCATCGCTGACGGCGGTAAAATTCGTGGGTACCCGATTAAATTCGGGTTTGCCAACACGAATTCCATCGATAATTGATAATAATTTCTGATCGTAGTTAAATTTATTTCACAACGTCAATCAACTAATTAATTTAACAGGAAATCAAATAAAATTTCTCTGCAAGATAATTGAACCAAAACATCACAACCAGAAGCAACACACGCGCCACACACAGGACTTGCAGCCGGCCACAAAGCCGGAAAATAAACCGGCGGCGGCTGAACCCATCACAGATCAGGCAACAACCCACTACTGAACACACAGATATATATATATATATATATATATATATATATATATATATATATATACTACCCATAAGAGCATATATACAACGTTAAATAACAGAATGGAATGAAACCAGGAACCATGGCCGAAAAAACCGAGGCGACGGCCAGACTTACAGGAGATGGAAGGAAGACAAGCGAAGACAGAGAGGAAGAAAAGAGAGACCGCAGGGAGAAAATGAGAAACAATAAGGATTAAAACCCGAGGGAATTAAACAGATGAGAACATATATGAGCAGGAAATTGATACAACTGCCAAGAAGAAAAGAAAATTAAATATATCCGCCACCTGTCCAGATGCTGGGCACACATATGTTACAAAGGGGACACGTATCCCTTTTTTGTTTTACAGCGAAAATTTATCCAGCGATTATGCATTTAACGATACCAATCTACGGATGACAATAAATCGTAAAATTTTGAAAATAATTTTAAAATTTATAAAATATTTAAAAACCAATTAAATAAAATTTTCGTAATTTTTAAACGACTTTTGAAACGCAACTTATACCCGCATTTAATGATTTAACGAACAGACGTGCGAGTAAATTTAATCCTAAAAATTTCCAAAATAATTTTAAAATTCTCAGAATATTATAAAATTAATAAAATATGATTTTCGTAATTTTTGAAGCATTTCTGAATTTAATATTGATTTTACTAATAAATACAATCAGAAAATCATTCAGGGATAAATAATCAATAAAATATTGATTTCTAAATTTTATGAAATCCCAAAAATAAATATTTTAATTATAAAACCATAAAAATAATTTTAGGGATCCTACACATATTTATGAAAATAAATCTTAAATAAAATCACCTTTAAATATATAAACAAAGCAGCATAGTTCGGCAATTAATTACAGAAATGATCCTCGAACACCAATAATCACTTATAACTAATAATATAATAATATCCAGCTGACAGAACCCATGCACATATTTTATTTATTTAATTATTTAATAGTTACACACTTAAATAGTATAAAAATATACGAGTCGTTATATGTTTCATATGCGGGGCCAACGCTAATTCGTATGCTTCCTTACCGACACGTTTCAAAATTTTAAAAGGTCCAACATATGTAGGACTCAACTTTCCTTTCTTTCTGATCCTGGATAATCCCCTTCACGGTGACACTTTTAACAATACTAAATCTCCTCCTTCAACTCCATGTTCTTTCTAGCTTGATCTGCCTATTTCCTTTGACGATCCTGTGCTGCAATTAACCCTTTTCTAAATAATCTCGACAACTTCCTTCATCTGTTATACCAACTCTAGTCGAAGTATCTCACGTTGTCCAACATCATCTCAATTTCTTTTAAAATCAATGGCACAAACACATCGCATATCTTCAATTGTCTGGATCATTCTTTCGCTTTGGCCGTCAGTCTATGGATGATAAGTTGTACTCATATTCAACTTAGCTCCTCAAACATTCTTGAAAACTTTTCTAAAACCTTAAATTAAATCTTGAATCTCGGTCAAATACAATAGACACGGGAACTCTATGGCGAACTACTATCTCCTTCAATTACATGTGAATCAACTTGTCCAATGAAAATCGTTCATTAATAGGTAGAAAATGAGCTGACTTAATTAGTTTGTCCACTATAACCCAAATGGCATCGTGATTCTCTTCCGTCCTTGGTAATCCGACTATAAAATCCAGGGTAATATGCTCCTATTTTCATTCTGCATCTCTAACGGTTGCAATAATCCACTAGGTCTCTGATTCTCCACTTTAATTCTTTGATATGCCTAACACCTACTCATCCATTCTGAAATTTCCTTTTTATATATGGTCAACAATATTCTTCTTTAAATTTATGTATATCTTGACACTACCTGGATAGATTGAATACTTGGAATTGTAAGTTTCCTGTAGGATCTCATTTTTTTAATTATGTTATTTGTGGCATCTAAATTCTAGAAGAAAATATGAGAATACCGTGATCATTCTTCTGAGTGCATAAATTTCCTCTTACTAAACTGTTAACATCCTGCTCCATTATCTTCTCTTGACATCTCTTTATCTTCTCTACCAACTCTGGCTGAAAGGTCATACTATATATCCTTGATTCTTTTGGATTATAAATTCTAACTTCCAATTCCAACTTTTGAAATTCCATAGATAACTCTTCTGGTGCAGTCAACACATTTATTTTCTCCTTTTTGCTGATCGCGTTGCCACTACATGTGCTTTCACTCGTGAATATATACTTCAAACTCTTTTGGTTCGTATAAATCTCACACCTTTCTCCATACAGATAATGTTTTCAAATCTTCAAAGCGAATACTATTACCGCTAGTTCCAAGTCATTAGTAGGATACTTCTGCTCATGAGGTTTCGGTTGTCTAGATGCATATGTAATAACTTTATTGTGCTGCATCAACACACAACCTATTCCCTTATTAGAAGCATCACTATAGGTTACAAACTCTCCTTGATCATCTCGAAATGATAAAACAGGTGATGTGATCAATCTCTTCTTGAATTCCTGAAAACTTCCTTCACACTTCTCAATTCCATCTAAACTTCCCACTTTTCCTAGTAAGCTTCGCCAAAGGTGTCGCAATCTTCGAGAAATCTTGAACAAATTTTCCATAATATCTTGCCAATACTAAAAACTTCTCACTTTTGTTGGTACTTTTGGTCTTTCCCCATTCATAATAACTTTAATCCCTGCTGGATCCACTTTAGTTCCTTCATCAATGACTATTTATCCTAAGAATTAAACTTCCTACAACCAAAATTCACACTTTGAAAACTTAGCATACAATTTTTTTTTCTTCTCAGAATCCCTAAAACTATCATTAAATACTTTTAATGGTTTTCCGCTGACTTCGAGTAAATTAATATATCATCTATAAGCACAAATACAACTTATCCATATACTCCTTAAAGATTCTGTCCATCAAGTTTAAATGTTGCTGGTGTATTGGTCAATCCAAAAGAGATTGCTAGAATTTCATAATGACCGTACTTAGTTCTGAAAGCTATCTACGATATGTCCACAGGTTCAATCTTCAATTGATAATACCCAAATCTTAAACCAATCTTAGAAAATACTTTGCTTCTTTCAGCTGATCAAAAAAATCATTAACTCGAGGTAACAAATACTTGTTCTTGATAGCAAACTTGTTGAGCTTCCGCTAGTCGACGCGTAATCTCATGTTTTCATCTTTTTTCTTAACAAATAATATCGGTGCACCCCATTGGGACACACTAGGTCTAATCGCTTCTTTTTCTAACAACTCTTGCAATTGCTTTGCTAACTCCTTCCTTTCACTGGCACCAATTTGTACGGGGCCTTGGATACTGGTTTTGTTCCCGGTGCTATGTCAATCACATACTCAATTTTTCTATTTTGAGGAAGTCCTGGTAACTTGTCTAGAAACACGTCTAAAAACTCATTGATTTCTAGGAGTCTTCAAGTTTTGCTAGCTCCTGACTTCTATTTATCACATAATCAACATAATGCTCACATCTTTTGCCACCGTAACCTTTTGGTTTGAATCATTGTTAAAAACTTCTTTACTTGCCTTCGGCCTCTAAACGTCACCACTTTCTTATCCGGCGTCTTCAAAATTATCTTCTTATTACGAGGGTCTATCTGAGCATCATGCTTAAATAGTCAGTCCATTTCCTAGAATAATGTCAAATTCTCCTATATTAAATGGTATCACATCAGCATAAACTTATTTCCAGAAATCTCAATTTCACAATTGGTACACACTTATTTAATAATTACACGTTCCTAATTTGCTAGTTTTATTGTCATGATCTAATTTAACAATTCAACAGGGTATTCAACTTATCAACAAAACCTTGAAAAATAAACAATCATGTTTCTCCCACATGTACCAATACTTTAACACATTAGGTATTCACAATAATCATTCCTGCCATCACATCCATATTCTGAATAACATATTTTACAGACATATCATAAACTCTCACTCTTGGAAACTTATTCACCAACTTGCTCTTTTTTTAGTTACAATTAGTTTATTGGTCGATTAAGGGAAAAATTTTAAATATGTAGCAGAGGGTAAAATAGCTGTTGTCATCGATGATGCAAGGTATTATAAACACCATTCTTTAACACTTAAAATTAGTGTACAAGCTTCAGCTAATCGTTTGTGGAGCTTTGTATCTGCAATCTTAATTCATAAATTAATTCATATGACCTGATTATATTAGAATTACATGATTGTCTTTCAACTTTGTATTCCATTACCATGACACAGAACTGCAAGTTAACCGGGATAGGTAAGTAATTCTTGAGTTTTGTAACTTAATGACTTTAAGGGTCAGAAAGTTGTGTATCATTTAGAAGTACATTGTTATAAGTTCTTCAGAGTACAGACCAACTATGTCCATGCACATAAACCAACTTTCTGATTGTTTTGAGAGTTATTCCCAAACATGTTTGTTGCAGAGTACTCTGTACTGACATGGCCATGTTTTTAGAGTTCATCTATCCTGAAGATAATACTCCCTTTGTTTTTTAATATTTATCATTTAATATTTTTGAATGTAATTTAAGATGATTTGACCGCATAGTTTAAAATAATTATATTTTAAAAATTCTTTTTGTGAATTTTAGTATAAGTTCAATATTTCTATTCAGAAAGAAAATTTAAAATTAATCATCTTAAAAAGAAAGATGATTTACAATCCTTGCCATACGCCCTGATTTTCCACACTCAGAACATGTAAATCTAGTGGCTGGAACTTTGTCCGCTTGATTTATGATAAGTTGATTTTTGTTTGGAAAAACTTTTGTAAAGAACAAAAGTGCAACAAACAATTAGAAGGATCCGTAATTCAACAAACTTTTAGTTGAAAAGAAAGAAGGAATAATGATTTGAATATGAATGAGACAACCACATTGGTACTTAAGATGGCCAGTCTTTCATACCATATGGCATACAACACATGATTAGGTGGCGTTCCACCATAACACTGCTGAGCTTAGTCAGAAAACAAAATTTGAGGAGAAAATGATTTGGAAAAGAATAAAACAATTTTCTGTTTCCTATCACCTCATAGAACTTATACTGAAAGATGTTCATACTTTTTCAAGATTCAAGAAGAATATATACTGTAGTATTATAGAAAATAATGATACCATTGGTCGCCGTCCACTTTTTACTTATATACACCTTCAGAGCTTGTTCGATCAATTGATCACCTTCGAGTCATAAAATAACTTTAGAAAGTCCGCTGAAATAAATTGATCAAATTAATAGATTCCTATTTATTAAGTCTTGTGTTTTTAGCGTCGTACCTGCATATGTAATACTTTAACATTCGATCATAATTGCATTCATACGGTATTTACAATCATAACTTTAAATTTCATCTATGCGACTTAGAATAACCACCAATCCTTTAACATATCGACTCTTTTCCTAATAATGTTCTTTCTTTAGAAAAAGTCTGGAAATTTGCTCAACATTCTTAGATCATGCTCAGGCTTCTTTTAAATTAACGAATTCTTTGAACTTTAGTAGTCTCAAAAATTGGAAATAGTTTCTTCGTACGCTGATTCTGTTGTTAACCTTATCAAACAAGATTTACACTCTCCCGTTAGGAATAATCGAAACTTCTTCGTAATAGCGGGTCCACTTGGCCCTCTGAATTAACCATACTAATTTCTGGAACATGAATTTTCTAAGTAATCTGGTCTTATGACAAATAAGAAGCTTGACAACCAATTTTTAAAACTTATTTTATGAAAAGGGCTTTTGGAAATTTTGTTAAGAGAATCTCTTTCGAAAACTTGTTTTAATTTTTTTTTAAAATCGCACATCTGGTCGTCATTACTATATGAGTTGGTTGTTGTCCTCTTTAACCATAACAAGGTACCAATTTAAAGAAACAATCACGCAAAGGTCCATCCACTTCACTCTATCTTCTGCCCCCTGTATTAGTCAATGAAAACTTCAGTTACCATTGCATATTATCTTATTCGTAGCTTCACTTAAAGGCTTTCATACTGGGAATACTTCCATCATCATTTTTGATGTCGCTAAATACAACAGATCTATCAAATGGTTAACAAGTCAATTTTATAGAACAAAGTATGATGATATCACATCACATTGCTACTATACATATCACATTCATCATAACACCATCATCTAAATCCAAGAAAACCATGGGTCTCCAATCTTTTCAAACTCCTATAAAACCCATCTAGCCCACTCCACAAGATAGTCATGGGTGGCATACTCACTAGTGGTTCCATATAACCTGGTAGCAGCTATCCTCCAGAATACATGAATCCTCTCCCGGGGTTTCTTCTCACCTTTATTAAGATCTCATGTACTTACCATATACTGTAGCTCTCGAATCCCTCCTTGTAGGTGCTATTGTTTCATAAGACAAGTCTTAAACTGATGGTATAGAACAAGGTGTAGGGTAAACTGAAAAGACGCCCTCACAGCTGAATGTCCGGTAGAACCATAATCAACAGATGGAGGTTCTCGAATTGGTGGTCTCACATCAGAGAGATGGAAAAATAGCTTAAAGAGGTGCAGTTGTCACAATAAGAGGTAATACTACTAATACTGGTGGAAGATCAAGGTGTGAATCAAATTTGGGTGAAGATGATGGTCCTCGAACAGAAGACTCCGAATGATCAGATGATACAGGAAAAATAGGATCTGCCATTGCCGTTATCTGGAAATCACATTACAAGATAAGAATCTCGAATCGCTAAATGAATGGTACCGAAAACTTAATATACAGTCGCACTCAATCTCACGACATCCTATCTTTTTATTTCTTATTCATAATCCTAACCCTCTACCCAATCCCGACAATCTAGGCTTGTTTTAGTGACTTATAACCTGTAGTTCTGATACCAACCTGTGATGCCCTCCAAACCCGGGTCATAAGTTTGGGGTTCACCACTTACATACAATATAAAACTGTTTATAAAATATTATAAGCAATGACCCTTCTTAACACAACCATGGATCACAACAGGTTAAAGTACGAAAACAAGCTACAACCTTAACTTTTATTACATCGTACCAAATCCCAACTAGTTTAACTTACAACTGATAAAGAAATTATTCTTACAATCTTGCATAACTCAATTACAATATAAAAGTCCTGCTAGCTCGATCCAACACAACTTGGAATCCTAGCTCACATACTGGACTGGAAAACCTCACCATCAACCATTTCCTTTTTAACTGTAGAATACATAAACAGATTCGCAAGAGTGAGCTAACCAGCTGAGCAAGTCATAATAACAATAACTGAGGTTAAACAATGATCAATTGAGATGATTAAGAGGAATCAAGTTTCTTGTTAAACAATCATTATAATTGGAGATTCATTTTAAATTTTAAAACCAAGGTTAGGATGCTGATCAGTCACGCACTAACCCCGAGTAAGGCACACAGCTCTGCTCTATAAACTGGATCCAAGGAACACATTGGCCTAATTCGACCCAGAATCTGGTCTAACCACGAATCTGGTCTACATGAAAACTATCCAATTCTAAAACAACTCAGTATGATAATCATAGTAATTCAATAAGATAGAATCATGATTAACATTGATAAAATATTTATTTCAGAGTATAAAACAATTTATGAGTATTACCAGGGTATATCAAGGTATATATACGAAACACGGCTTCAATCCAATTGGAAAATCAGGTATTAGATGAACAATGTTTCAATGATTATATAAGGTGTGTATCTTTGATGTCACAAAGTGTTACAGGGTATATAAGTTTCTATATTTTCACGTAATTGTGTCTCAGTGTTTGGTGTATGATATATATGTATTTGTGAGGTGGTATCGTATTTGTATGGTTTAATCTCTGGAAAATTAACAATCGATGGTTTACAAAGAATAAGGCTTACAACTCAAAGTTCAATGATGTGATCAGGGTTCAGAGTGGAATAAGTCAAAGCACTCACAATATAAAACATGACTATTTTAATTACCAACAACATGTTACGAGGAAGGTTCAGAATTATTTGCAATATATCTCAAGGAAGGTTCAGAAGTACTTTCCTGATCATATTTGATTTCCAACTTCACTTGCATTCGTCTAACGTTTCTACTCAACAACCACTTGTCATCTTTTTCGATGACTCTCTTCTTCTCACTCATCACTTCCATTCTTTTTTTATGCCTCAGTTCTATTTATTAATTACCTGGTTTCCTTTTCTACGCCTCATTTCCACTGCTAGACATTATAAGTATCTATCAATACTCAATCTCATATTATTTTAATCGTCACATAGACGTTACCAGCTTCTATCTACCCTTCACTTTACCCAAATCCGATTTACGGATTAAAAGTTATGACTAAAACAGTCAAACAATAGACACATAGGAATATTTCACATTAATAAGATATCACATAGCACATAACATGCAAGGTATTCGATAAAAATGATTTTTCAAAGAAGGTTCGGGGTTAAAAATGATTTTCTGGTATTTAATACTGATTTTTGAACATTTTTCGGACTTAAAACATGTACCAGAATCATTTTATAAATAAATAACAAGGTTCAAATACCCGAAAATGAATTCAAAATCATTTATAATAATTATCGTGCCTTGAACTTAATTTAAAATAATTTTTTAAAGCTCAAAACTATTTTCAGATTTTTAAATCAAAAGAAATAATTAAATCCAATTAAACAATCAATTAAAATTAATTAATAACTAATTAAATCAATTAATTATTTAATATTTAAATTTATTTACCCATTAAATGATTAAATATCAACTCGAATTTAATAATTAAATAATTCAGATTTATTTTTGAATTAAAAATAATTTTCAAAATTAAAATATTGGATTTTTGGAAATTTAAAATGAATTTTAAACAGATCGAATCCAAGTCAAACGGGTCAGCTAAACGGATCACGAAGAACCCGTTCAACCCGCCGCCCAAACCCAGAATCCGGCTATAGAACGGAAAAATTTCCGACGAGCCAAATTCGTGGCAAAAAGCTGATGGTTTGATGTGAATACTGATTCCAATCACTTCCAATTCGTTAAAGCAACATTAATCAAGCAACAGGTCAAATCCATTTCTGAAACTCCGTTCCCGGCAAAAACGCCATTAACGCCGACCGGACTTCGAGCTTTTCCGGCAACACGACACCGATTTCCAACATAGCAATTAAACACATAAATCAATTTTTTAGACGATCTACAAGCTGGTACCGATCAGTCAAGCCCAGAATCAACAAATCAAAAGTTCCTAAATTTAATTAAGAACTTTCAAAGTTCTAAAACCCTAATTTATTAGTTCCGAAAATCAAACACCATTTTCTATACGTTATTGAACTCCAAATTCAACATATGATATGCTAAAATGACCAGAATCAAATTATCTACAACATGCAATCATCAAATCCCATAAATAATATCAAAATCAAAAATTCATAATTTATTCATAATTAAATTCGAATTTAATAAAATAAATTAAAAATTACTTGGTGTTTCTGCAGTGGTATAGATTGTAGAACTTGATTGTACTCGTCAAGAGCTTCGATTCGACTACTTGTACGCCCAAATCGGAGTTTGATAACGCCTTCGAATCCTCGTTTGATTATGAAGAACACAATGAATTTTCGTATTTTCTCTAGATACCTATCTATTTTTACTGTTTGCAAATGATTATCTGTACAAAATACAATAATGTATTGGCTATTTATATTTACGGAATATTGGTACCCCGTTGGATCATATTGGATATAAAATTAAAATACTTAATCATTAAACAAAACTGATCTAATTCGGTAGAGGTTTTAGGATAACTATCAAAACCAGGATTTTTTAAAATACATTCTTCGTCTCAGCGCTTTGGTTACACGAGTTACGAGAAGATAATATAATAGTTTAATCAAAAGATCTCGTTTCTAAAAAATACGGGTTTTATCGATTACCGAATCAAATATTGTATCGAAAATTTTATGTCGGGACCCGCACGGGTAAAACCGTGCTCCGGGTCGAAAAAGTCGAAACATGGAAAATGCTCGGAATATTCATACATTGTAAAGGAGTTTCCCCGAGACTTCCGGGTTGAAAAAATGTAAAAATGATTGAAGTCGGTCGATTCCTGATTATACAAAATAATTTATAAATACTCAGAAAAATAATTTATTAAATCCATAAATCCTTTATAAAATCATATAACAACATAAAAATTAATATAAAAATATCAAAATTATCTATACGTTATTTTGGACATATAAATATTAAAATACTCAAATTTTATCACATTTAAACATCCAAACACAAATACCAATCAATAGATAATTCACCAAAATACACATAATAATCACAGAATATTTATTTATTGATTAAAAATAATTACACGATACATCCCAGATATTCCACCTTTCCTTTCTAAAGTCAACATTGTATCCATTATCACAAAACTAACTGATACTCAAAAGATTGTGCTTTAATCCTTCAATAAGAGTGATGCTTTCACAGATGACATTCCCAATTTCCAAATTGCCATATCATGTAGTAAATCCTTTGTTGTCATCTCCAAAGTTAACTATAAGTCCATCTTTCTCAACCACATATATGAGCAAAAAATTTTCTTCTATCATATGTCTAGAACAACCGTTGTCCATAATCTACATGATCTTTTCTTTTCGTATCTTTACGTTCAAACATAGATTGATTAAGAAGACTTTGGTACCCAAACTTGTTTGGGTCCTAAAGGTTTAGGGGTTGTAACATTATCAACATCTGATGTAACCTCAACTGGCTTAGGTTTCACTTTGACTGTTTCCCTCTCAATGCCAATCTTGACAGGCTTGTTGTTAGACTTAGAGACAGGTGCAAGCTTCCCAACTTTAGGAGGTACTACAGTCTTTTTCTGTGTGTGCTCATTACTCATGCTTGTCTTAGTGTCAATGCAAGTACTATCAGTTGCATGAAAAGCTTTAAAATACTCAGACATGGTAACAAATATACATGGCATACAACCAGCTATATGATATGACTCATGAAAACTAGGCATGCTAGGCATGACAGGTGTTAGGAAATGAATAACACACAGAGGGGGGGTGAATGTGTTTTACTATTTTTAAGCTTTTGAATGATTAAGATGATCCTTTTCTGATGTGCTGACGCTTAGTGCTTGAAAAATTATCTTAGTCTTGTTAAGGTATAGGCATGTCTTGCACAACAGCAGGCATACTAGAATATGCAATAGATTTTACTTTAACTTTAGTGCATACATTTGTAAGGTGTGCGAAAAGGTTATAATTATTACGCAATTTTCTAGATACAGATGAAGAAGATGCAAAATTATATTTCTTATTCAAACATACTTTTCAATTCTTTTTAGTCATCAGCCTTAAAGTCATCTATGGTCTCTGATTTCTTAAGGGTATCTGGTCATTGTTTATCCACCTTCATACCTTGGTCAGTTTTAGGCTTCTCCTTTCTAACCGGAACCTTAGGGGTCTTAGAGGATTCCTCTCCTTATCCTCAACAATCATTCCGTGTTTATTAACAAACTCACTTCATCTACCGGTTCTGAAACAGGTTCAGTGAACAACAGAGATACAACATCCTCAATAACATATGGTACCTTTTCAGGGGCAAACTCTTTTGTCTCTGATGCACCAACATGTTTCTTACCATCTAGCTTATAAAAGTTAAGTCCTATAACAGTCTTAGATTTAAGTCTTTGACTATCTATTATCTCCTTTTAAGTTATAGCTAAATTCTTAAAGGCCTATAACTTCTTTTCTAGGTTATTAATTTGTATTCTAAGTATGGCCTCTATGTTTGATCAGTTGCACTTAACCTTGCTATCTTAATACTCATTGTTCTGCTTAAGGTTATCTAATGCCACAACAAGCAATTCTAGTTCTTCATTCCTTAAAGCTAGATTCTCAATCTTAAAAACTAGTTTATCATTTTCAAATTTATATGCAAACATGCTTGTATGAACATTATACAATTCTAATGCAAGTTCATGCACAATATATTTGTATTCAGATTCAGACATATCAGTAGTGATAAGATCAGGAACCTGAGATGATTGTGGTGATTCCTCTGCACAGTCTGCCATAATAGCAAGATTTACATACTCTTCCTCTTCATCTGAAACAGTATCGTCCCAGCTTTTTCTTCAGCAATGTATGTTTTCCCTTTCACTTTGACCACATTCGCATTCAGCTTCTGTTTCAGCTTCTCATTCTGTTTCTTCAGATCTTCGTAAGTTTCTTTTCTTTCCATGAAATCCTTTCATGTTGCTGCCTTGGGCTTTATGAAATTAGATGTAAAGTGCCCTAATTCATTGTTATTTTAGCATCTTGTCTTGCTTTTATCCACCCGATTGACTTGTGCCCTTCTCTAAAACCATATAATGTTGAGTAGCTTTCTTTCTGAAATCTTCCAGTTGAATTCCTTGACTTGTAGTTGGGCTTTCTTCTAAATCTAACATGACTAAATTTTGATGCATGTAAGCATTGATTTGTCTTCCAACTCTTCAAGTTCTTCTTCAGTATAAAACTTACTTTCATCTTTAGGCTCACCTTGAGCAATTTAAGCTACCACAATTTCTTTGATAGTTGAGGAGGGTTCAACCTTAACTTCCGAAGATTCAGGTTCACGAGCTACAAGTGCAGTGGTCTTTGCAAGTGCACATAGATTAAAGCTCTCTGCTCTTGTTCCAACTCATGAGTTCTCAATTTTCCATAAATTACATCCAGAGGCAGAGTGACAAAATCAAGTCTCTCTCTGATGGATGTGTTCTTTTATTATAAGTGAAGCGGTAGAGTCAGCATGAACTTCATGTACGACTCACACATCAGGTTTGTTTTTCCCTATAATTTCAATTCACTTAATGCCTTACATATCTCTCAATGAGTGCATACAGTGTTTCACCGTGCTGTAACTTAAAGGTTACGTATTGAGTCGTAAGAATATCCATCATAATTTTTTTTACTTAAGCAGTACCTTTCATTAACAGCTCAATTGTTTCCCATATTTTCCTTTGCACTATCACAATCTAGGAGTTGATGGTTCATATCCTTTTTGGTCGATTCCACTATTATGAGTTGAAAGTTTGTGTCCAAATTAATGAATTCCCTGTCATTATCCTTGTTTTTAGATGGATCCCAGGGAGTAGATATCGAAGGAATTCTCGGACCCGTTGCAGTTAACGCTTCATGAATTACTTCCATTGGAACATAAGGACCATTCGGTAATGTCCCAATGTATAAAAGATTCAAAGCTTTAAAATATATAATTTTCTTCCATATGTTGTAATTTCCTCGATCAAATAGGAGAACCTTGATACTTCCAATCCTTTGTATATTCATCACCTTGGCGAAATAAAATTATTTAAGATTCAAAAATTTCAAGATTGAAGATTGTTGAAATTAAAAATTTCAAAAAAAATTCAAGAACTTGTTTGTTTTGGATTCTTTCTCCGGATCTTAATTTGTATGTCAATACACAAGCTCTATTGAATACAATACTTACAATTTTTTTCGATTTGTTTCAAGTTCTTCGTTAAATGCATGGAATCAAAAGGCATAAAACAATTTAAGAAATATATTATTTATTAATATAAACCTTGAGGTTGCTACACTCTAATCGATTAAGATTAGCTACAATAAATTCAGCAGCATAATAGTACCGATACAAGCTTTTTAATATCAATCCCTTTAACAGAGCTCTCGTATTTGTTATAGTTGATTGCTGGAGAAGATAATAAGCAAAGTTAATTCATTCTACTATTTTGTGCAGACTTCACGAGTCTCTTAATTAACTAGATTTATTACAGCCACATTAATCAATTTGTGTTTCTATAACAATAAATTAACCAAGAAATTGATGGCGCCTAGAGTGAGACCATGTGATGGCGCCTAGAGTGAGCCTTTAACTTAATTAAAATCTTCAAGCTATCAAGGGATGCCAAGATTGCATCCTTTGGTGGCGCCTAGAGTGAATACATACGTACCCTATTCTCTGATCTTTGAGTGGCGCTTAGAGGGAACCATTATGGTGGCGTCTAGAGTGATTATTAACTTGGCCACATCTGGAACATTTTCTAGTTGGCTCCAAGAACCACCTTGACTTAGTCATGATCCTTGATATCAACCAGGCAGTGCTTAAAGTATGTATATAGAGTAAGTGGTTCCAACAAGTAAAAATATTGATTTAGAGGAATTTTATCACATAGTGCACTGTAGCTCAATTCTCTTGTAGTCTTCAGTCCATTCTTTTCTTTATCAACTTGATTACTTTTGAATGATCAAGATGATCCTTTTCTGATGTGCTGACGCTTAGTGCTTGAAAAATTGTCTTAGTCTTGTTAAGGTATAGGCATGTCTTGCATAACAGCAGGCATACTAGAATATGCAACAGATTTTACTTTAACTTTAGTGCATACATTTGTAAGGTGTGTGAAAAGGTTATAATTATTACGCAATTTTCTAGATACAGATGAAGAGGATGCAAAATTATATTTCTTATTCACACATACTTTTCAATTCTTTTTAGTCATCAGCCTTAAAGTCATCTATGGTCTCTGATTTCTTAAGTGTATCTGGTCATTGTTTTTCCACCTTCATACCTTGGTCAGTTTTAGGATTCTCCTTTCTAACTGGAACCTTAGGGGTCTTAGAGGATTCCTCTCCTCATCCTCAACAATCATTCCGTGTTTATTAAAAAACTCACTTCATCTACCGGTTCTGAAACAGGTTCAGTGAACAATAGAGATACAACATCCTCAATAACATATGGTACCTTTTCGGGGGCAAACTCTTTTGTCTCTGATGCACCAACATGTTTTTTACCATCTAGCTTAGAAAAGTTAAGTCCTATTACAGTCTTAGATTTAAGTCTTTGACTATCTATTATCTCCTTTTAAGTTATAGCTAAATTCTTAAAGGCCTGTAACTTCTTTTCTAGGTTATTAATTTGTGTTCTAAGTACGGCCTCTATGTTTGATCAGTTGCACTTAACCTTGCTATCTAAATACTCATTCTTCTGCTTAAGGTTATCTAATGCCACAACAAGCAATTCTAGTTCCTCATTCCTTAAAGCTAGATTCTCAATCTTAAGAACTAGTTTATCATTTTCAAATTTATATGCAAGCATGCTTGTATGAAAATTATACAATTCTAATGTAAGTTCATGCACAATATATTTGTATTCAGATTCAGACATATCAGTTATGATAAGATCAGGAACCTAAGATGATTGTAGTGATTCCTCTGCACAGTCTGCCATAATAGCAAGATTTACATACTCTTCCTTTTCATCTGAAACAGTATCGTCCCAGCTTTTTCTTCAGCAATGTATGTTTTCCCTTTCACTTTGACCACATTTGCATTCAGCTTATGTTTCAGCTTCTCATTCTGTTTCTTCAGATCTTCGTGAGTTTCTTTTCTTTCAATGAAATCCTTTCCTGTTGCTGCCTTGGGCTTTATGAAATTATATGTAAAGTGCCCTAATTCATTGTTATTTTAGCATCTTGTCTTGCTTTTATCCACCCAGATTGACTTGTACCCTTCTCTAAAACCATATAATATTGAGTAGCTTTCTTTCTGAAATCTTCCAGTTGAATTCCTTGACTTGTAGTTGGGCTTTCTTCTAATTCTAACATGACTAAATTTTGATGCATGTAAGCATTGATTTGTCTTCCAACTCTTCAAGTTCTTCTTCAGTATAAAACTTACTTTCATCTTTAGGCTCACCTTGAGCAATTTAAGCTACCACAATTTCTTTGATAGTTGAGGAGGGTTCAACCTTAACTTCCGAAGATTCAGGTTCACGAGCTACAAGTGCAGTGGTCTTTGCAAGTGCGCATAGATTATAGCTCTCTGCTCTTGTTCCAACTCATGAGTTCTCAATTTTCCATAAATTACATCCAGAGGCAGAGTGACAAAATCAAGTCTCTCTCTGATGGATGTGTTCTTTTATTATAAGTGAAGCGGTAGAGTCAGCATGAACTTCATGTATGATCAGGTTTGTTTTTCCCTATAATTTCAATTCACTTAATGCCTTACATATCTCTCAATGAGTGCATACAGTGTTTCACCGTGCTGTAACTTAAAGGTTACGTATTGAGTCGTAAGAATATCCGTCATAATTTTTTTTACTTAAGCAGTACCTTTCATTAACAGCTCAATTGTTTCCCATATTTTCCTTTGCACTATCACAATCTAGGAGTTGATGGTTCATATCCTTTTTGGTCGATTCCACTATTATGAGTTGAAAGTTTGTGTCCAAATTAATGAATTCCCTGTCATTATCCTTGTTTTTAGATGGATCCCAGGGAGTAGATATCGAAGGAATTCTCGGACCCGTTGCAGTTAACGCTTCATGAATTACTTCCATTGGAACATAAGGACCATTCGGTAATATCCCAATGTATAAAAGATTCAAAGCTTTAAAATATATAATTTTCTTCCATATGTTGTAATTTCCTCGATCAAATAGGAGAACCTTGATACTTCCAATCCTTTGTATATTCATCACCTTGGCGAAATAAAATTATTTAAGATTCAAAAATTTCAAGATTGAAGATTGTTGAAATTAAAAATTTCAAAAAAAATTCAAGAACTTGTTTGTTTTGGATTCTTTCTCCGGATCTTAATTTGTATGTCAATACACAAGCTCTATTGAATACAATACTTACAATTTTTTTCGATTTGTTTCAAGTTCTTCGTTAAATGCATGGAATCAAAAGGCATAAAACAATTTAAGAAATATATTATTTATTAATATAAACCTTGAGGTTGCTACACTCTAATCGATTAAGATTAGCTACAATAAATTCAGCAGCATAATAGTACCGATACAAGCTTTTTAATATCAATCCCTTTAACAGAGCTCTCGTATTTGTTATAGTTGATTGCTGGAGAAGATAATAAGCAAAGTTAATTCATTCTACTATTTTGTGCAGACTTCACGAGTCTCTTAATTAACTAGATTTATTACAGCCACATTAATCAATTTGTGTTTCTATAACAATAAATTAACCAAGAAATTGATGGCGCCTAGAGTGAGACCATGTGATGGCGCCTAGAGTGAGCCTTTAACTTAATTAAAATCTTCAAGCTATCAAGGGATGCCAAGATTGCATCCTTTGGTGGCGCCTAGAGTGAATACATACGTACCCTATTCTCTGATCTTTGAGTGGCGCTTAGAGGGAACCATTATGGTGGCGTCTAGAGTGATTATTAACTTGGCCACATCTGGAACATTTTCTAGTTGGCTCCAAGAACCACCTTGACTTAGTCATGATCCTTGATATCAACCAGGCAGTGCTTAAAGTATGTATATAGAGTAAGTGGTTCCAACAAGTAAAAATATTGATTTAGAGGAATTTTATCACATAGTGCACTGTAGCTCAATTCTCTTGTAGTCTTCAGTCCATTCTTTTCTTTATCAACTTGATTACTTTTGAATGATCAAGATGATCCTTTTCTGATGTGCTGACGCTTAGTGCTTGAAAAATTGTCTTAGTCTTGTTAAGGTATAGGCATGTCTTGCATAACAGCAGGCATACTAGAATATGCAACAGATTTTACTTTAACTTTAGTGCATACATTTGTAAGGTGTGTGAAAAGGTTATAATTATTACGCAATTTTCTAGATACAGATGAAGAGGATGCAAAATTATATTTCTTATTCACACATACTTTTCAATTCTTTTTAGTCATCAGCCTTAAAGTCATCTATGGTCTCTGATTTCTTAAGTGTATCTGGTCATTGTTTATCCACCTTCATACCTTGGTCAGTTTTAGGATTCTCCTTTCTAACTGGAACCTTAGGGGTCTTAGAGGATTCCTCTCCTCATCCTCAACAATCATTCCGTGTTTATTAAAAAACTCACTTCATCTACCGGTTCTGAAACAGGTTCAGTGAACAATAGAGATACAACATCCTCAATAACATATGGTACCTTTTCGGGGGCAAACTCTTTTGTCTCTGATGCACCAACATGTTTTTTACCATCTAGCTTAGAAAAGTTAAGTCCTATTACAGTCTTAGATTTAAGTCTTTGACTATCTATTATCTCCTTTTAAGTTATAGCTAAATTCTTAAAGGCCTGTAACTTCTTTTCTAGGTTATTAATTTGTGTTCTAAGTATGGCCTCTATGTTTGATCAGTTGCACTTAACCTTGCTATCTAAATACTCATTCTTCTGCTTAAGGTTATCTAATGCCACAACAAGCAATTCTAGTTCCTCATTCCTTAAAGCTAGATTCTCAATCTTAAGAACTAGTTTATCATTTTCAAATTTATATGCAAGCATGCTTGTATGAAAATTATACAATTCTAATGTAAGTTCATGCACAATATATTTGTATTCAGATTCAGACATATCAGTTGTGATAAGATCAGGAACCTAAGATGATTGTAGTGATTCCTCTGCACAGTCTGCCATAATAGCAAGATTTACATACTCTTCCTTTTCATCTGAAACAGTATCGTCCCAGCTTTTTCTTCAGCAATGTATGTTTTCCCTTTCACTTTGACCACATTTGCATTCAGCTTATGTTTCAGCTTCTCATTCTGTTTCTTCAGATCTTCGTGAGTTTCTTTTCTTTCAATGAAATCCTTTCCTGTTGCTGCCTTGGGCTTTATGAAATTATATGTAAAGTGCCCTAATTCATTGTTATTTTAGCATCTTGTCTTGCTTTTATCCACCCAGATTGACTTGTACCCTTCTCTAAAACCATATAATATTGAGTAGCTTTCTTTCTGAAATCTTCCAGTTGAATTCCTTGACTTGTAGTTGGGCTTTCTTCTAATTCTAACATGACTAAATTTTGATGCATGTAAGCATTGATTTGTCTTCCAACTCTTCAAGTTCTTCTTCAGTATAAAACTTACTTTCATCTTTAGGCTCACCTTGAGCAATTTAAGCTACCACAATTTCTTTGATAGTTGAGGAGGGTTCAACCTTAACTTCCGAAGATTCAGGTTCACGAGCTACAAGTGCAGTGGTCTTTGCAAGTGCGCATAGATTATAGCTCTCTGCTCTTGTTCCAACTCATGAGTTCTCAATTTTCCATAAATTACATCCAGAGGCAGAGTGACAAAATCAAGTCTCTCTCTGATGGATGTGTTCTTTTATTATAAGTGAAGCGGTAGAGTCAGCATGAACTTCATGTATGATCAGGTTTGTTTTTCCCTATAATTTCAATTCACTTAATGCCTTACATATCTCTCAATGAGTGCATACAGTGTTTCACCGGGCTGTAACTTAAAGGTTACGTATTGAGTCATAAGAATATCCGTCATAATTTCTTTTACTTAAGCAGTACCTTTCATTAACAACTCAATTGTTTCCCATATTTTCCTTTGCACTATCACAATCTAGGAGTTGATGGTTCATATCCTTATTAGTCGATTCCATTATTATGAGTTGAAAGTTTGTGTCCAAATTAATGAATTCCCTGTCATTATCCTTATTTTTAGATGGATCCCAGGGAGTAGATATCGAAGGAATTCTCGGACCCGTTGCAGTTAACGCTTCATGAATTATTTCCATTGGAACATAAGGACCATTCAGTAATATCCCAATGTATAATAGATTCAAAGCTTTAAAATATATAATTTTCTTCCATATGTTGTAATTTCCTCGATCAAATATGGGAACCTTGATACTTCCAATCCTTTGTATATTCATCACTTTGGCGAAATAAAATTATTTAAGATTCAAAAATTTCAAGATTGAAGATTGTTGAAATTAAAAATATCAAAAAAAAATTCAAGAACTTGTTTGTTTTAGATTCTTTCTCCGGATCTTAATTTGTATGTCAATACACAAGCTCTATTGAATACAATACTTACAATTTTTTTCGATTTGTTTCAAGTTCTTCGTTAAATGCATGGAATCAAAAGGCATAAAACAATTTAAAAAATATATTATTTTATTAATATAAACCTTGAGGTTGCTACACTCTAATCGATTAAGATTAGCTACAATAAATTCAGCAGCATAATAGTACCGATACAAGCTTTTTAATATCAATCCCTTTAACAGAGCTCTCGTATTTGTTATAGTTGATTGCTGGAGAAGATAATAAGCAAAGTTAATTCATTCTACTATTTTGTGCAGACTTCACAAGTCTCTTAATTAACTGGATTTATTACAGCCACATTAATCAATTTGTGTTTCTATAACAATAAATTAACCAAGAAATTGATGGCGCCTAGAGTGAGACCATGTGATGGCGCCTAGAGTGAGCCTTTAACTTAATTAAAATCTTCAAGCTATCAAGGGACGCCAAGATTGCATCCTTTGGTGGCGCCTAGAGTGAATACATACTTACCCTATTCTCTGAGCTTTGAGTGGCGCTTAGAGGGAACCATTATGGTGGCATCTAGAGTGATTATTAACTTGGCCACATCTGGAACGTTTTCTAGTTGGCTCCAAGAACCACCTTGACTTAGTCATGATCCTTGATATCAACTAGGCAGCGCTTAAAGTATATATATAGAGTAAGTGGTTCCAACAAGTAAAAATATTAACTTAGAGGAATTTTATCACATAGTGCACTGTAGCTCAATTCTCTTGTAGTCTTCGGTCCATTCTTTTCTTTATCAACTTGATTACTTTTGAATGATCAAGATGATCCTTTTCTGATGTGCTGACGCTTAGTGCACTCGTTTGGTTCACAAATGAATACCACTGAAATATATTCATTCATTCTAAAGATCCTAATTTGATTAATTTGTTCTAAAAATTGATTAATATTTCATGTTATAGTAATTATTTTTAATCATAACCTGATATGTGATCCTTGATCTCTTTCCTTAAGCCCTTGAAATGGACTTATTTTACCTTAACGGGGTTCAGTTGACCATCATGATCCCATGTGTGGTATGTGTATCATGTGCTCTTAGCCTTATATGGAACCCCACTCGAGCTTCTCATGGAGAAGCTCATATATTTGTGCTTCATTAACAACGCACCACATGTATGATGTATTACCACACTCACATACATCCTTCACTGAGTTCTCATAATTTACTGTACCCCTAGAGACTTTTCTTGTGTACGTTCCTGTTTACGTACCCCTCTTTTTTCTTATCTAGGAACTCTCATCAGCCATCTAAATCTGCTTTACATTTTTGTAGATGTCAAGCGGTTCAGTGGCTACTAGCTCCCACAAGATTGCAACTGAGGATTCTTCTCTGATGGTGAACCCGTCAGACATTAGCTTAGCCCCGTCAGTCCCTTCTCAAACCAACTCCAGAACCCTGTCTAAGGTGAAGGCCATGAACCCATTCAACTCTAAAGCCATGATCCAGTTCTATCCTCCCCATCAAGTTAGAGACACCAAACCTGCCATGCTTAACTAGAGAACGTATAAAGAAAGCTATTCTGACCCAAATAATTCTTAAGCTTCTGTTGTTCCAATGGACCCCCAAAACCAAGTTCCTGATGATTACGATAGTGAAACCAACTCCTCAGTCTTAAAAGCCCTTTCACTCCTTGATGACACTATGGACACCTCGATGAATGTGGTGAAGCTGGCCAATCTCTTAGCTTTCTGCAACCTTGGATGCCACCTAGTCATCCCAGCTCATGGAGAAAGATGTCATCAGTTTGACAACTTCGGTCCCGAGCAGGCTATTCCCACAACCGTGTTATATTCCTAGCATTTCAACATGGTCTTATTAATTCCTCTTCATCCCTTCATTCTGGAAATCCTCCACTCTTATGACCTTGCTCCCCTCCAATTGACCCCAAATTCCTATCGCGTGGTGATTTGCATGTACATCCTTTATGACAGAGAATTCCTAAAACAACTCTTTGCTCATGAGCTTGGCTATTTCTATCAACTGAAACCATCTAGAAAAAATTCCGAAATCTTATATCTAGCTACTTGGAACGGCCATGGCAACCGGTGTATTAGGGGGAAAAACGGGGCATGTCTGGATGATAGCAACACTTTCTCTATTTCTATGGCTACCCTTAGTATAGAAAATATTTCAATACCTCCCCTAGTAAGTTTTCTAAGAGTAACATCTCCTTTACTTATTAATAACCCTTCATAGTTTCTAGGTGTTAAGCCTTTACAAATTTCCTTGATGTAGATACGCCTGTCATGACCCCCTCGAAGGCAAAATGTTGAACCGTGCCAGAAAGGCTTTGAGAGTGCTGCAGGTCTAGAAGATGGTGATAGCCTGTTGACCCCAACAAATTTAAAGAAATGTGGTTTTGTTTCAGAGATGGGTACAACAGACGTAGCTGAACCCTCTTCTGCCCTAGATTTATCTTTTAGTTATAAATTGTCTACTGTATTTGTATCATCCATACATTTTAATACATTTTTACCTTTAAGTACCGATATCCTTTATTATCTTATCTTCTCTTTTATTTTCTTATTCTTGTCAGATATGGCTTCCCGTGTTCCCTCATTTGTGAAACAATCAATCAAGTTTGAAGATTTATGCAGTGAAGAAGAAAAGGTAGCCCCAGTCCATGATACCCATATCTCGAGGGTACCACCTGCCAGTTCTATCCAAGAGAAGTCATCTACCTCCTCTTAAAGGAAGCTTCCCTCCAATGCTCCTGATTCAGGAAAACCATCAGGTTCCCGTCCCTAAAAGAAACCCAATGGTCCTTCGAAAAGGGGTGAAAAAAACACATCTGCTAAGTTCTAGTTGTTTACCGAAATACTGAAGCACCAGATTCCTGAGGAGACTTTGGCCCAATAGGATAAAGTGAAAATGGTGGATGCAACGCCTATAATGACCCTAGCTAATGCCCAGAGCTTATTTTTCTTCCTAAAGCATGGTGACCAGATAATTGAAGCTATCGGGGGAACTAAAGGCTCGTGGAGGAGGTAGGCCAGTTGAAGTTGACCTTGAAGTCACGTGATGAGGAGTGCAAGAAGGTGGTGGTAGCTCTCCGTAAGTCCAGAAATTCTGAATCCTATCTAGCCAAGGAAAAAGATAAATTGAGCCAAGTTATAGACACCCTTGATAAGAAGAAAGAGGATGAATCTGTTATGGCCGCAATGAAGATCCACGAACTTGAGCTGAAGATTGAGACCTATCAAATGGCAACAGAATCCCACAAAGTCATGATCCTTAAATTTAAGAAGACTATGTACGGGACAGAGTATGGGAATTGAGTTAATGATTTTTTGAAGTCCACTATAGAGGCATTTCCTGACATCGATTGGACCAAACCGGGTGCTGATGTGGAAAATAAGGCTGAAGACATCAGGAAGAAGAAAATATATGCGGCACCTCTAGCCCCCAGGAACCAGGGACACTAATCACTTACGCTAAGGTTCCGACCACGGTAGCTAGTGAAGCAGTACAGACAAAGGAGCCTCGAGGTAATGATGCCAATCTCACAGCCACCCCCACAAAGGTCAAATCCAAGACTCCTACCCCGTGATTCCCCTTTCTTTCCTTTTTAATTGAGTATTATTAACTGATAAGAAATAGAACTTATCCAACAACAATTTCATTTTGATGAGGCTGCGTGATCCTCCGAATACCCCACAAGTTGTACCCATAACTTGTCTATTTCCCAATCGTACTTTAAATTCTACCTCAAATTTTAATTTTAATTATGCCTTTGCTTCTATATGCGTGGTTTTCTCTTTAATTGTCTTAAGTAAACAATGTGCATATGTAGCTAATCGGAATAGGTCCATACTTGTAGCTACACCCATTCCATTGGGTAAATTATTAATTACGACCTTCCTTTATTTAGTTGATTAGGCTCCCTTTTAACCCCCTTAGCATACTTAAACAAATTTTTACATATGCCTTAGAACATATTTGAACCTGAACATCTGGGTACTCTAGCGTACTTGAACCTCTGGGTGCTTAAACATGTTAGGGATTCAGGCACAAAACGCAACCGAAAAAGCTTCATAAAGCAAAAAAAGACAATCGAATCCCTACTGCAGGATCTATGTATAATTAGTAAATGATTATCGAGAACGGAATATTTACCTTAACGAATTTTTGGATTTTTTTGAATTTTGGAATTTTTGAAACCCTAGTGAATAGTACTTTTGTTTCAAAACCTTGATGAATAATGGATTTTGCTGATTTTGAAATATTATCAAACGACCATATATAGGAGTTCTTTTATGAAAATTCTGAGTATATATTAGTGTTCAATAATTAATTTGAGTGTGAAAATCCACTAGAAACCGAAGAAATAAAGTATAAAGAGTTAAGATTGAGTGAATTGAATCCAGGGATTATAA
Organism: Apium graveolens; assembly: GCF_009905375.1. Taxonomy (NCBI): domain Eukaryota; kingdom Viridiplantae; phylum Streptophyta; class Magnoliopsida; order Apiales; family Apiaceae; genus Apium; species Apium graveolens. Next base: position 239,954,974 of record NC_133649.1, on the reverse strand, counting down.
AATAAGATGATTAAAAGAATAAAAGATAGTAAGAAGGGTTTAGGGAACCCCTAATGATAAGATCACGTATATATTTCCCGGAACGATCAAACGAGATTAGACGATGAATGAATAACGTGTCAAATGGAAGCCAGGGAGAAATACATGTGACAATTAGAAGAGTAAGGAGTGCAACATTTGGAGCATCAATATGAAACCAAAATAAAAGATCAGGCTTGATTATATCATTAACAACTTGATTAACAAAGCACTTGGATGTGGATAAGGTAAGCAAGGATGTAAGCACTTTATTAAAGTGAATTCTAGATATTTACCAAGTAAAAACACTTGATCAATAATTCACTTCACTAACCAAGCAAATGAGCAAACTCTCTCCCTTTGGAAAAGCTTGCTCTCGGCCTCTTTTAAAAAAGGAAGAAAATGGTGAAGCAAAGTTCAAGTTTGGCTCCTTCATACATCCTAAGGTAATTACCATGACTCCTTGATGATATATCTTAGATATCCAGAAGTTTGAGCTTCAAAATCCATGCCTAGATAGTCCAAAGAAATTATCAAATATGATGATGATGAATAGTGAATGAATAGTCACTAACATTTGTTTTCTTGATTTTTATGAAAGATTAAGTTTGATTAAGCATAGATCAAGGTTCCTAGAGGCTTTTAGTGACTACCCATACTCCAAGGAAGGTATAAAACTCTTGAAATATTAGTATTCAAGTTGTGTTGAATGAGTTTTAAGTATATATTTTGAGGATTGTAAATGGATGAAAGTATAAAGCATGTTTAAGGTTATGATTATCTAAGTTAGTATAATGGTGGTTGTTGTTGGTTGATCCATGATTTGTGCTAGTTATAAGTTGGTGTTCTTGGGAGTTTTTGACTTACAAATGTTGTTGATGATTGATTCTTGGGTTGTTGGTTTGATTGAGGATGTGTTGGTGTAGATTAAAATTTGGAAATCTTTAGTTTATAGCCGTCGTAATGCCCGATTTTACATAACTCATGTTTGTGTGTAACTTTTAAGTCCAAACCCCTTTTTGAAAATCACCAATGCCATGATCAGTTAGTTCATATTTTAAGCTTCGTTCTGGTATATAGATCGCGTTAATCGAATTTGCGGTTTAGGAGAAACGATTGTTTTAAGTAACGACATTTCGTGAAAGCACCCCGACCTTGCGTATAACTTTGAAACTTTTTTTGAGACCCCTAAAAGAATTTTTGGATCATGAAATTTTTATGTAAAGTGTTAGAGGCAGTTAGTAAGGCCCTCGCAAAGGTTTTGCATTAAAAAAATTATTTTTCAATTTTATAAAAATGATGGAGCCGAGGGTGTGCAAATGAGAAATGTTAATCAGTGACTTGAAAATGAGCGTTAATGTATATGAGAGTAATGCTTAGTTTCATAAGCGACCGATGACTAATCCCGAGTTATGTTATTGTTTATAGATTATCGGACCAACCCGAGAACCACTACCACCCCCGGACAATCAGACAAGTTTTTGAACCCTAATTACTGTTGTTGTGATGATTACAAGTATATGCAATACCTTGCATTATAAATGCATAAATATTTTGAAAACGTAATCTTGCGATATAAATGCATGTATGATTTGAAGTTAAAATCCTACGATATATATGCATGCATGTTTTGAAATCATGATATTTCGATAGTGAAATATGATTGCTTAAAGATGAGCTTACGAGCTATATAATACATATGCCAATGATAAGCAATGTTTTGCGTATACCCTTAGTATAGGGCATTCAAGTATGAACATTGTACTTTAAACCGGGAGAAGATGTTTCTGAGTATGTTACATACAGTTTTCGATAACTCATAATTGATTAAAGTTTATTCGATAGTTTCAAATCCTAAAGTTAATATTATTTTGAATATTTATTTAATATTTTATTTACGAACAAGTATTATTAATTAATATTCTTTAAATTATTCGAGTAAAGATTTTACTTATAAATATTTATATATTTATTAAATAAATATTAGTTTTGAATATTCATTTAAAGACTTTTAACTCTGATTATTTTATTTAAATATATTCTTTAATCGATAATTATTTAGGGAATAATATTTAAATATTTATTAAATATTTTCAAATGAGATTGACAAATGATTTATATTATTTAAATCATCTCTATCTTAAATATTTTTCAAAAATATTTTCAAACTTTATCAGATGGTTTTAAAAGTAAAGGAAGGATCCCAAATCCCGTTTTTAAATTTAAATCTTTCTTTACAAAGAGGATTTAAATATTTTCAAACTTTATCAGATGGTTTTAAAAGTAAAGGAAGGATCCCAAATCCCGTTTTTAAATTTAAATCTTTCTTTACAAAGAGGATTTAAATACCCGCTCAAAATATGGGGGATCCTGCTCAGTGATGTATTTTATATTCGCAACGAAGTTGCTGAATAGATAAAGAAAGAGAGTTTTTGATTACTTACCCAACATTCATGAAGTAAGTCATGGAACAAGTTCAATCAATTAACAAGCATCGCTTGAAAAATATTGGTGAGTTTCCCCTTTCCAATTGGATACGACTTCTTCGTGGAGTCCTATTAACAAGTTTCTACTTGGGGAAAAGGGAGACGAGCTTTACATTTCAGGGTCATGGATTTTATTCGAACTAGGAGGGGCGTAAGTGGCTGAGTAGCTCCGGTCCAGTATTATTTATTAGGCCCAAATGGTCAGAAAGTTCCGGAAAGGCGGTTCATTCCTTAGGAGTCCAGCAATCGGTGGACAAGTAAATCCGGCTGTTCTCCCCTATATGTAGGTATTAAGTGGAGTTGTACGACTGCGAATGATCATGATAAGTTGCACTTCTCGTGCGACATTACTCCAGAATTAGTTCACCATCCATATTGGATATTTTCTACAACATTATTGAGAGCACCCCGATCCGAAAGTTACGGCTGGGTGATTGATGAATGTTGGCAGGGTCAAGCGTTCAAAGTGATGTTTTGAAAATGAAGTATCTCGTAACTTCATATTTTAAATAATATTTCGAGAATTGATTTTACTTGAAGGGATAAAGCCCTCAAGAGTTTTTTACGAAAATAATTTATACAAGATTCACCTTGTAACTTCATCTATATGATGAACTTTTGGATACTTGTATACTTTGAACAACAATAGTTTTCTAGGAGTTTTATGAAAATAAAATATAAAGATATTGAAGTATCACGTAACTTCATCTTTTAAACATTTATCAAGATAATGTTACCTTATGCATGTCAAGGATTTTCAGAAAAACATTAAGACGAGGTTATATTTATGAGATCACCTTGTAACATCATATTATACAGTTCATATTTTGAAAATCTGTTTATACTTGTATAACATAGATTTTCGGTGATTACAAAAAGATATATGTTGAAGTAACTTGTAACTTCATCTTTTAAAATATATAGGAACTCTGTTTATATTATGCATAATAGAGGATTTCAGAGATTTATGAAAAAAATATATATTGAAATATGTTGTGACTTCTTCGTGTTAATATATTGAACTTAGTTCATATTTGCATGGCAAATACTTTCAGAAATACTATGAAAATGTTCATATACTGTTAATAATTTATATGTTATTTTGGTGGGCTGTGTCGCTCACCCTTGCTTATTTTATATATCACACAACAATAGGTAGACAAGATGAACAAGACCAAGCCCCCAGTTCGTAAATGGATAGGAAACGTTCCACAGTTTCATGTAGGCGTTAATGCCGCCATAGCTGAGGTAAGAACTGCCAATAGGCTAGACTTTCAAGTTTTGGTGTACGAGACTTATGTATAATTATGAATCATGTTTTATATAATGTCAAGGAACATGTAAACTTAATATGAAACCCTTTTGAGTTGTAATAACTTAAAATTTGTGGATCATATGACTTGTACTTGATTCGGTTTCATCTCTAGGACTATAACTGGTTGTGTGTGTATATTGTGGGGTCACAACATGTAGTAATCAGTTGTTGATTCAAGATTCAATGTTATTAATAAAAATGGAACTCGTGACAAACTGGATCCCTGATCTCGGATTTGGGGTGTTATATTTTTAATTAATAAATATATTTTGAGGAGATATTATGACTTCAAAGGGTGCCACACACCTGAATTCAAAATAATTTGAATTAATGTGATACTCCCCCGTTCTTGGAACACGCAACCAGCTGCAGTCCTTCTCACACTTTCTTTTTGTCTAATAGGAATCCGCCATGCGTCTTAGCACCAATCACTCTTCTTAGTTTTCGTGCCTATATAAATACAAACCCTCTTCCATTCTTCCTTTTCAACACTCACCAATCACTTATATATTCCTCACCCTTTCAGCACCTCTGCATGTCAAGCTCCTACGAGGGCGAAGATTTCGACAAGTCCAACTTCTTTGTTCATCTTCTAACTCCAAGTATCCAATCAAGGTAAAAATTCTACCCTTTCCTTTTTACTTTAATTTTTCCAAAACCATTTTGCTTGCGTGCCACGAAGCTTCAAGTTGCTTTCAATGCGTTTTAATCCTTGTACCTGTGTATGAGCATACTTGGATCTAGATTTCAATATAACTCTTATCCAGATTATCATGCTTAATTGTATTTCCATTATACCATATTTCTGCCAAGGTGTTGCGATCAACCTCGTAATGCCCCATATTTGCTTTGTGTCTGTTCATCTTCTTTTGTATGCACATCTAGATACCATGATTATATTTGTAGAGTAAGTGCATGCTTAGGTCCTGCCCAAATTTCTCTTAATTGAATCATAGTAAATGTTAGGCCCCTTGGGTTTACATTTGTATTCCAATTAAGCATTTATGCCTACCTATACATATTCCTTCTGGAACGTTCCTGCTTTAGTTACGAGAAGGGACCTAGACCTGATCCCAACTATACCTCTCCAAGTGACACTAGCATAAATGTTCTTACACCCATTTTGTAACCTTCACAACCTGTTTGACTCATTGCCTAGATGTTAGTCCCTTGTAATTATGACTCCTTGTAAGACCAAATCTTCCTTGACCCACTGTGTGTTTTCCTTTATTGACTTGTAACAAAGTTCAGATCCCATCCAACATTTGTAAATCCCCTAAATCCATGGGATTAGCTTGTGGTTTGGCTCACTCTGATTTACACCTTTGCAGATGTCAAACGGACCCGCAACTGCTAGCTCCCACCAGCAGCCACTCATGAAAGTCGTCAACTAGTTGACCTTTCTGATATAAGCCCCACTCCATTAGCTACCCCAAACAATGTTAGCTCCAGAACTCGCTCCAAGGTAATGGTATTGAACCCTATGCTTGCCCTTGTCATGTCAAGACCTGTAGCTTCCTTATCGCCAAATGAAGATCTTGACCCAACCTCATTGAACCAGGCCACTTCAAATGAAGCTGAGAGCACTGGGATTCCCTTGACACTTCTATCTTTTACCTCCCTCTATCCCCATAACGTGAACCTGAAGAAGTTAACTTACATGTAACTGATGAGATTACCGAGATTGATACCAACTCAACTACTTCCAGAAACATGAGCTTGCTTTGTGAAAACATGAACACAACTATGAATGATGTGAAACTGGCTAACCTTCTGGCCTCCTATAAACCTGGATGCCACCTGGTCGTATATGTGAAGGATGAACGGTACCACAGGTTCGATAATTTCGGTCCTGAGCAGGCCATCCCCAATGCTGTTTTGTCTGCCTATCATTTCAGAATGGGTTTATCCATGCATTTGCATCCTTTTATAGTCAAGGTTCTAGAGCGATACAATATTTCCCTTTTTCAACTTACCTCAAACTTTTATCGTATGACCATGTGTATATATATCATATACTACACTGAGTTCGATGTCAAACTCACTGCTGACAAACTGGGATACTTCTATCATTTTAATCCATCAGGAAAGAACTCAAGTAGTTACTACCTTGCAGGATGGGGAATCCACCAAGGTAATTGTATTGATGTTAACAAAAAAGGTATGTCCGGGTGGCAAAATCCCTTTCTTTATTTCTATGGATGTCCGTCTTATTGAAAAGACTTCAATTTCAAACCCATTAAGTCACAACAAACTTAATCTCTTATTTGAACTCTAGATCACACCTCTAGTTTAATTTTTTTACCTGATTTTCCATCGCTGCCCATGCGTGTAGATACTACTGTCAAGACACCCCTTAAAGGTGAAGCATTGATACGTGCCAAGCGTACTCTTTCCCTTTCAACTACTTTAGGAGATGGCACAAGTTTGTTAATGGATGTTAATTTGAAACGATGTAAATTTTTTCCAAAAGGAGGTCCGACAGGTGAAGCTGATACCTCTCATATCATAGGTACCTACCTGCATTTTTATTTTTCTTTTATGTTGCATTTTTCTAGCTATTTTTACTTTCTCATGCTTTCTGTCTTATCTTTTCCTTGCAGAAAAGACTATAGGCATGTATTCCAACATCAAATAAACCAACAAGTTCGAGGACCTTTTCCAGGAGGAAGACACCCCAGGCCTAGTTTAGGAGACCTCCATTTCCAGGAGCACTCATTCAGCTTATACCCAAGACAGATCTAGTTCCTCAACTAAAAGAAAGCTCTCTCTAGCTGCTCCTAAAATAGTTAAACCTCCACCCTCAAGATCTGGAAAAAAACTTAAGAGTGGCGCCGCTCCTGATGAGACTGGAAATCTCCAGATGTTCACTAAAATGTTGAAAAACCAAGTGCCTGAGGAGACCATTGTGTAATAGGACAAGATCAAGTTCATGGAAGCTCCAGTTACAATCACCCTGGCTAATGCCTAGAGTCTATTCCTGTATCTGAAGCACAGGCTGCCCATGTGGACCAAAAATTGGAAGAAGAGGTGCAACAGCTGAAGAACACCCTCAATGCTCAGGATGATGAGAAAAAAAGAGCTGGAGAGACGTTGAAGAAGATTAGGAGCTCAAAATCAAAGCTCATCAAGGGGAGAGACCAGTTGAACCTTACCATCAATGCAATGTATCAAGAAAATGAGAAAGCTACAGCTGATCATGCCAGGAAAGTACATGAGCAAGAGTTGAAGATAAAAAACTTCAAAACCGTTGCTGACAGCTTCAAGGCCACCTTTTTTATGCCAAAAATGTGATGTACCAAACTGGCTGGGCTTATGGCGCCAAAGACTTCATGAAGTCTTCTATGGATGTATTTTTTGATCTTCAGTGGACCAAGCTAGGAAAAGATGCGGATAATGATGCTGAGAAGATCAGAAAGAAGAAAGTGGAGGAAGCTGTGAAGGCAAACCCAACCATACCTGATGCTCCCCTTATGGAAGACAAAGCTCCATCCCTTGCTACCGAGGTTGAAGAACGATCAGACGATCCCCTGCTGATGAACCTGTTATCGATGCCATCACAGAGATGGCCATTGATGTTGTGGATTCTCCCTAGCTCCTCATATATGGTTAAGTTTTCCTCCTTTGAATGAACCTTTTTTAAATGATGTTTTGAACTTATTTTTATATCTTACTTTGGTTTTAAATATTATGTTTTCTTGTTAATCCAGATGTTAGGTATATTTAATTTGAATGTGGGTGTGATTCTGCACAATCAATCCATGCTCTTTCCTAGATTTACTCATGTAAACACTTAAGTTCGATCCCACTTAGCATTAAGACTAGTTTCAGGTGTAAAAAGGGACGTTGGGTGAGTTTTACTCTGATCAAACTTCAACCTTAACAATCATTAAGTCAGACCCTTTCTAATCACTCTTGTCCCAAGGACCACATCAGTACTTAATTTTACCTCTAATCATTTTCTAGACTTAAGATTCTTAAAGCCCTAATTTATCGAACACTTTTATTTAGATTTTTACAGTAGCTTAAACTTTTTACTATGTCAAAACTAATTCGTTTTTTTAGTTGGCTAATTTGTTAAGTACAACCAAAGCCTATATTTCCAAGTACCATTCTGAGCTTGCTAAATCTTTTAAGTTAGTAACGACTTTAATATTTGCTTGGGTTTAGGTCCACACACGTATCTTTCCCAAAACCAAGTTGCATTAACCTAAACCTCTTACTTATATAATCGAGCTTTTATATATTGTGTAGCTTTAAAACAAGCAACCATAAATAAAATCCTAACCAACCTAGGGCAATCATGCACTGCTAGTTTCTAAGTCGTTCATCAAGGTGTATACATATTTCTTAACGTTGTATTTTTATTTTTAAATATAGTCTGCATACTTTAATTGAAACTAGGTGGAAATTCCATGAGTAATTTTATACCATGTGCTTTTCGACTTAAAAATGATTTTACCCAATAAAATTCTCTAGTATGAATACCACAAGTTACTTCCTAACAACATACCAAATATTTAGTATTAACACCAGTTTTAAGCCCCTACAATGTTAAGGTACTAATGCATAATTATACTTCAAATAACTTATTAATATGCAAGCCTTTAACCTATCATTTTAACATCGATCCTTAACTTAGCTTTTATGTATTATTCAAACTTCAAATGGAACTCAAAAATTAACTAAGTGCCTCCAAATTCCTCTGTTAATAAAAACCAATTTTTCATTAACCTAAGTTAAAAAGAGACAAAGTTAACCAATTGTCCACACATTCATTGAGCTTCCTTCTTGAGGTACCACCACAGGCTTGTACCTCTGGATGAAGATTTGGACACAAATCTGTTAAAGGTAGTAACTCTTCCAGTAAGATATTGAACCTCCTTAATGGTGCAAGGTGAGCGCATCTCAATTAGAGCTTTAATTTTTACCGGGTTGGCCTCAATCCCACGATGGTTGACTATAAACCCCATAAATTTTCCTAACTCAACCCCAAAAATGGTTTGGCTTCATGTGGAACCTCCTTAAAATATCGGACATTTCAGAGAGGTGTTACATGATCAGATGCAACCTTGGACTTTACCAACATATCGTCCACATAAACCTTTATTGTCTTTCCAATCTAATTTTTGAACATTCGATTGACCAACCTTTGATATGTTGCACTTGCGTTAAGCAAACCAAAAGGCATTTCAATATAACATTAGAGGCATTTATCTGTGATGAAGGAAATGTGTTCTTCATCAGGTTTGTACATTGGAATATGGTTGTAACCAGAATAAGCATCCATGAAGCTGAGTAGTGCATTTACAGCTGTAGCATCTACCAGCTGATCTATTCGAGGCAAGGGAAGGAGGCAAGGGAAGATGTCCCTGAGACATGCTTTATTGAGATCTGTGAAATCTACACAGGTACACCACTTTCTATTAGCTTTCTTCACCAGTATAGGATGGCCAACCACATAGGGTAGAATTATTCCCTAACCAGTCATGCTTTTAATAACATGTCTACCTTCTCCTTTAAGGCCGTAGCTCTCTCACCACTGATTGCTCTTCTCTTTTGCCTCACAGCTTTCTCTTCTAAATCAATATTTGGACGATGACACATAATTTTTGGATCTATCCCCACCATATCTGTATGGCACCATGCAAAAATATCCAAGTTTTCTTTTTAGAAATGTAGCTAAACCTTCTTTCACTCCAACTTCCAATTGCTTTCCAATCCTAAATTATTTGGAGGGATCAGCAACATCCACCAATACAGATACAGTGTCTTCAGTAGCTCATGTGGTTGCTTTTGCTTCCGTCATTTTTGGTCTAAATCAATCTCCACTTGAGCCTTTTAAAAATCTTTATTGTGACGTTGAGGTTCACCATCAAGAACTTTATAAGTCACTGTCATTGATTTTTTCAACAACCCATTCCATCAAAAGGTCACCATCTTCAGAAATTTTTGGTGGTGGTGCTTCTAGCATGAGAAACTCACCATGGGTATCTACCCACGAAGAAAGGGCAACATCTGCATATGGAGCTTCTTCTGGATGTTGGATAATCATGATTGCATTACATGAAGGCCTTATACTTTTCTTTGCCACCAGGTGTTCAGATTCTTTTGGTGATCCCACCTGTTTATAACAATCATCAGAGCTGGGACCTTCATCAGCCATTTTCACATGCTTATACGTCTGCTCAACTATGCATAATGCGTTAAAATAGCAGTCCCTTGACTGACTTCGGCTTTTATTAATACATCTAATCCCATTTAGATTTGGGAACTTAAGTGAGAGGTGATAATTGGAGGTAATCACACTTATGTCCTTCAATAATGGCCTGCCAATGGTAGCATTGTAAGAGATATCTTCATTAACCACCATAAATTCCTCTACTTGAGTAGCAGGTAAAGGTTCCACCCCTAATGGCAGCTTCACGCTTCCCACAATATCCACTAATCCTTCAGTATAACCATACAATTCAATATAAGAAGGTGACATTTCCTTGTCTAAAAGACCCATCTACAGATAAGTGTCATATGACAAAATATTGCATGAGCTCCCAAAGTCCACCAACATCCTATGAACATCTAAACCTCCAATAAAAACTGTTATCACCAAAACATCATTATGTGGGTGATGAACATGCTCTGCATCTGCTTCCGTGAATGTGATATCATTTGATTTACCCCTAAAATTCACACGGGGTCGTTCATTCAAGTTGTAAATATTGGTGAGTGGCTGACCTCGAGCTTCCCCTAGTGTACCACTTAATTGAGTTCTCGGATAAACCTTGATAATATGGACCTCCAATTATAGTGTTGATGCTTCTGGCCCTAGTAGAACGTTGAGGTACGGGCTTCTCAACATCCTTGTTAGCCTTATCATCCTTATACTTCTTTGCCTCTTGAGCTACGAATTTATTTAAATAGCCCCTTCGTATAAGGTCTTAAATATGATCTTTCATATGATGATAATCTGCTATTTCATGGCCATTAGCATCATGACAGACACAATACCTTCATTCATCTCTCTTTCTAAGAGGTCCAGTTCTTGGTGGTTTTCTAAAGATTCCAACCTTATCTCCAACCTCAAAGATGTGACTAAATGGGGGCTTTTAGAGGTGTGTACTCTACATACCTCGAATGTTCCTTTTGTCGAGGGTAGACATACCCTAAATCTTTTTTAGCAGAAGTGGTATTCACGGTGATAAGAGCAGCTTTATTATCACGTGAAGCTTCTCTAGAAGAACCTCTACCTAACGCGGGTCGCTTATTATAATTCATATCCTTTGGGCTGGCGGACCTGTTCCTCTTGCTTTTGCCCAACTTCCAGCATTTCCAGCATCTATCTTAAGGTTTACCATTGACTCCTCCACAACCTTATGAGATTTAGCCCTGGTGTAGAAGTTTCCTTCCAGAATTTAGTACTTGGTCTCACCCCAGCTATTAGAAAATTCTTATAGGTTTTCTCAAAAGCTTTCCTTATCTTTGATACCTTCTGTGACAGCCTCAACCCCGGGGTCAGGAGTTGACGTCACCAACAACAATAATAATAAACATAATATAATTTAAATAACTAATTATACATAACCACGACCCCTTTACCAAGACCTTTTACAGACTTAAGTTACAACTATTACAAGACTAACTTATAACCAACCATCCTGAAACTACTAACTTAGTACAGCAACTCAATAGACCATCCTTGGTCCAACACAACTACCTCAGAGGAGCCTAGCACGGAAGGAACTGGAACTCTATCCTGACTACCGCGAAAGAATCTCCTAGGCATCTACAGTACATATATAAAACATTATGCAAGGGCAAGTAATCAATTGCTCAGCAGTACCACTATATGAATAACATATAAAGCAATTTATGATAAAACAGTGATAGGAACATAAATTATCACTCATTTACAAAATCCAAAGTACACATTCATAAATTGGATATTCAAAACTAGCATGCACTGTAAATTAAAATCAATAGTCGTGTGCTATGCATAAATACCAGAGTTAAGCTTTAGCAGGCTATTTTCATTTCCAAATCTTCCGTTCCATTACAGGAACTATAAAACCATTTGTCCCGTTACGGGGACCCAAAACCATTTATTCCGTTACTGGAACCTCAATCACTTGTTCTGTTACTGGAACCACAAAATCACAATCAGATATGTATTGGATATAATCTAGGGACGGCTGATCAGGCCTCCATACAAATTATCTAGGATAGTTGGCCGGGCTATCACACAAAATGTCTAGGAAAACTGATCGGGCTTTCACACAAAATAACCGGATCCGCAGAGACTAGTTAGGTCTCTGATTAACTATGCTGGACTAATCGGTTATGTAATGCGCGCAACCGAATTAGCCACTTACCCAACGTTATCCAATATCTGATTATTTTTATCCAGTTTTTAAATCCACTTTTACCTATCTCTTGTTAAAATCAATTCTGTCACAGCACACTATTCAAAACCTCTTTTCCATTTTTAATCACATTTTAGAGATAGGTACTTTCAGAAGTTACATTTCCCCGAAAACACATATTTAACAACATTTTCAAATACAAGGGATACATAACTTAAAATGTTTCTGTTCCTGATCGAAAATAAAACATCATTTCATTTATATATACTGAACCATAAGAGTATGGTCAGGGGTACTTGCCTTGCAGAGCTTTACAATTAATACCGATTGACCTTGAACTGACTTGGACGCTCGGCTTTATCGCCCCTACTAGTAGACTATCCTGGATCTGACTTTAACACTTGGGTCCTTCACTTGGAACCTCGCTGAGCTGGTCGACTGATCGCTAGGTTATCTTTGGTCCGACGTTAACTTTCGGGCATTCCGCCTATAACCTACAGAGTCGAAATACTCTTTGTTAGACGTCTAGGTATGCTTGACATATCCTCGCTAACATCCTACCCATACGATATCAAATCCCCACTCGTACTCATACATATTGTTATAACACATACAACAACTAGGGTTCACATACTTAAAACTCGACTCGGTAACCAATTTTCAGAAAACACATATACTTGTCGCTTTAGAAAACAGGGTTGTCAGCTATAATATTATAAAATATATTCTTACGACACGCGGGTACATTTTGTAAAATAGGGTTACTAACCATATACTACACTATGCAGGTAGGCTCACACAACATTTATTTATAAGTATATAACTTTGTACAATCAACTAATATTCCCGATATTTTACAGGGTACGCTTCTGAAATTTAGGCAGCGTCTCCTTTGTTTATCGGACTACCCGTCGAATAAAATCGACATCAATTACAACAATCACCAAATCAAACCAACAATCACTCTAACATCACAATCCAATAATCCCGAAACGTATTATTAAATTACCATTTTTTTTCGAAAATTACAAAATAAATTTATTAATTGTTATTTGGCTCAAGAATCATCAATGCCAATAATCCGTCGGCTCAACGAGATCATTGCCAACAGCGACATAACCCCGACGGTGCCCGTACGGGTCTCCAGCTAGAGCTTCACCAATATTCACAAATCGAATAATTTATTCGATTATCAATCCATAAAATCACGAAAATTCATGTAACATCAATAGAGAATTCGAACCAAAGCTTCGAATTCTAGGAAAATACACAAAATCTGCCTGCCAAAAATCACTACCACCACAACTCAACTGAATCATACTCATACTTACGCGTGTGTATGCATATGTTAACACCCCGACTGAACCGAGGCGGCCGGAACAGAACAAGGCGCCAGAAAAGAAAGGTGGCGTCGGAACTTACCCAACCGGAAGTAAAATCGGGCAGGAATTAGAGAAGAAACAGGGAAAATGAAGAGAGGGAAGAGATTGACAGGGGAGCTCGAGACATCACAGAGTAATCGAGAGAGGTGAAGGAGTGTAACAGGTGTGAGGCAGAAGAGAATCGAGAGATTGTACATGAGGGGCTGTGTATAATTGCGTTTGTTTCTTTTTTTTCATTTGGTTTTGTTATATTTTTTTTAACCTCCAACTTAGGCCACGAGTAAAACTGATCGCGGAGAAATGAACACGTAGCAACAAAATTCCTGAAACTCAAACACGTATAAGAGAATTGATAAGAACTCCCCCTACAGCTTGGTTTCTGGTTCGAAATTTCATTTTTAACGAACCAAAACGCGGATAAAAATAATCCCGAAAAATTCCAAATTAATTTTAAATTTTATTAAAATCCCGAAACTAATACAATAAAATTTTCATAATTTTTAAAGCATTTTTGAAACGCAACTCGTACCAGTATTTCACAATTAACGAACCATGCTACACTTAGAATAAATTCATAAAATTACGAAAATAGTATTAAAATATTATAAATATCCCTAAGTTTATAAAAACATAAATTTCAAAATTTTAAAATAATTTTTGAAACGCCATTTATACCCGCTTTTATCAATTAAAAGAATCGACACGCGGGTGAAAATAATCCCATGAATTTCCAAAATAATTTTAAAATTCTCAGAATATTCCAAACTTAAATAAATATGAGTTTCATAATTTTTGAAGAATTATGGAATTAAGTACGGATTTTACAAATAAATGAAATCAGAAAATCACACAGGAATAAATAATCAATAAAATATTGATTTCTGAATTTTATAAATCCTAAAAATAAATATTGTAATTATAAAACCATAAAAAATAATTTTAGAGACATCCAAATATTTATGGAAAATAAAACTACAATAAAATCACTTTTAAAAGCGAAACAAAATCATACAACCCAATAATTAACCACACAATTCAATCCCATACACTAGTAATCACATATACATAATAACAAAGCAATAACCCGCTGACAGAACCCATATACATATTTATTTATTTAATTATTCAATAATTACACATTTAAATAATACTAAAAATATACGAGTCGTTACATCCTTCCCCCCTTAAAAAGATTATGTCCTCAGAATCTGATCTAACTGAATAACTGAGGATATTTGTCAAGCATGCCTCACTCTAACTCCCAAGTGGACTATTCTATTCGAGGATTTCTCCAAATACTTTATTTATATGAATAACTCATTCCTAAGGACTCGCTCTCAACGACTTAGGATTTAGATCGATCGTTCCACGCAGAACAAATTTGGATGAGAGCCCTTTGGCTCCTAATCGACGACTTGGATCGAATCAAGAACATATCGCTTTAACATTGACACGTAGAACACACTATAAGTTTACTGCAACTGCGGTGACAATACTAACTCATGAGCAACCTTATCTATCTTCCTCGATACCTCGAACGGTTCCATATATTTATGACTCAACTCGCACGTTTCGATCAAACCTAACAATCTCTTCCAAGGTGAAACTTTTGTCAATATCCACGATCCTATTTCTATATTCATACTCTTTCGATGCAAATCCGCCTTCTTTCTTTGTCTATCCCGAGCTGCTTCAACCCTTTTCCCAGTCATCTTCACTATATCCTTGGTTTGCTGAATTAGCTCAGGACCTAAAAACATCTCTATTCCTACTTTCTCTCATTAGTGTGGGGACCCACGTTTATGTCCATACAAGGCTTCGCAAGGTAGCATTCCCCTACTAGCATGGTAACTTATATTGTCTGAATCATTCACTCACTTTGACACTTCGTCTAAGGATGATAGGCGATACTCATATTCAACTTAATTTCCAAACATTCGAACACCTCTTATTTCTTTCCATCAGTTAAGGCTGGAAAATAATCTCAGATATTCGCTTCT
Source organism: Apium graveolens (assembly GCF_009905375.1). Taxonomy (NCBI): domain Eukaryota; kingdom Viridiplantae; phylum Streptophyta; class Magnoliopsida; order Apiales; family Apiaceae; genus Apium; species Apium graveolens. The sequence goes on along the minus strand of NC_133649.1, from coordinate 239,939,413 downwards.
TATCATCTTCAGGTATTCGAGTTTCAACTTTCACTCTTTCCAATTCTTTTATTAATTTCTCAATGATCTTATCTACATTCAATCATTTCCTTATGCACAAGGCATCTGTTACTACACCGGCTTTGCTTAGGTGGTTGTTAATGGAATAATCAGAATCTTTTGTTAATCCCAACAAAAAATCATACTTGGAAACTTAACATATAGCTGTCTCCCTTCTAATCTTCGTAGGGAAATCCTTGGGCGTTCTACACATATTATCAAAATTTTTGAATAGCTGAGGATGTTATCAATAAATACAATTTATTTATCTAAGTACTCCTTGTACACCATGTTCCTTAAATCCTTATAGACAGCTGATACACTTGCTACTCCATATATTATCACTAGAACTTGTAATGCTCATAACTCATTCTAATCGCAATCTTTGATATGTCCTCAGGCTGGATCTTAAGTCACTCCTCGAGAAATAACACATTCCTTGAATTAGGTCACATAAGTAATCAATTCTTAATAGGGTTTTCTTATTCTTATTCGTTGTTTTATTAAACTCCCGATAACCAGTACACAATCTCATAATTTCATCCCTCTTCTCCAACAACATCACTGGTGCACCCCAAGGGACTATATCTGGTATGCTCACTTCCCTTTCCAATAACTTTTATAATTATCGAACTAACTATTTCATTCCACTGGCCTCCAGAGAGACTCCAGGGCATTTATTTTATTATTCAAACTTCTTCCAGCTTAGGTACTTTCTTCTTTGTATATTTACACGTGATGGATCTACCTTATATCCTTAGCTTATTACTCCTTGCCTTACTACAGGACAACTGACCTGTTCCTAAAATCATATCGAACTCTTCTAGCCCGAAGGGTGTCAGATCAACTGCAACTACGTCCAAATTCTAAACGCTCGATTTCTTGGTCCTTTTGAAAGTTCTGCCTCTAGCTGTGCTGGATGTTGGCCTTTGGGATGTAGTATCTTGAGTAACCGTTTTACAACTCCTTACAATATTCCCAACCTTTCCACAATTGTAGCATGTAAATTCTGGATTTTCTGGATTGCATTCCAATGCATAATGACCCTTATGACCACACTTGAAACATTACACATTTTTTTTGCACGAACCACTGTGTCTCCTGTCACAGGACTTGCAATCCACTGCTGACTTGATTGACTGGGCTGGAGTGGAAGCAACTGAAGTAGCACTAGACCTAGCCTGAGAGAAACTCTGTCTCCGGAATCTCTTACTCCTGTTTCGGCCAAACCGATTCTGCAACTCTTGACTAGGTTCTCCCTGGTCTGTCCCGTCTATATCACCTTCATACTTCCTTTTCTTATCACTCTCTTCCTTAACAGCCAACTTCTGGTCACTTTCCATTACCAGAGCGACCTGAACCACGGAGGAGTATGTCTTGAGTTGCAATGCCACAACTCCTATGTGAATTTCAGGCTTCAACCCTTGTTGAAACCACCTTGCTTTCTGAATCTCCGTACTTACATACTCAGGAACTAATCATGCCAATTCTGTAAACTTGGCCTCATACACAAACATACTTCTTTCACCCTATTTCAGTTCTAGAAACTCGACTTCCAACTAATTCCTTAGCCAATCAGGAAAATACTTCTCCAAGAATAATTCTGTAAATCTCGTCAAAGAAACAGGCCTTCTCCTTCCAACACATGAGTGGATTCCCACCAATAATTTGCTTCGTTCTTAAGAAAGTAGCTCGCATAATCGGTCTTAAGATCATCACTTACTTGCATGAGGGTAAATGCCTTTTCCATTTCCCTAAGCCAATTTCTGGCAACAACAGGATCCACTTCTCCCTTGAACTCTGGGGCTTAATAGACTGAAAGGATTTAAAACTAGTAGTTTGGTTTAGCTCTCCTTGTTGATGTTGTTGCTGTTTAATCTGTTGGATTAACTGCAACTGTTGTTGTTGCTGCTGGCGTAAGAAGTCTAGAATTTCGTTTATAACTGGGCCCTCCACCAAACTACTACTATTTTCTTTAGACTGGGTGGCTTTCTTGGGTGGCATTTTCCTGGAATATAACAGGAAATTTATTCAAAAACATAACGAGAATGTATAACAAAAATATCACCATTCAAACAGTGCACCTGTGTCAGGAAAATGCTGCCAATCAAAGCACCCATGTCTTTATTCTTAGGATCCATTTATAAAAGATATCTAGATTAGCAACACTAGCAACAATATCAACGGTAACAGTAGCAGAATCAACAACAGCGCATAAAATTGGAATATAAAGGTACTAAACATTATAGCAGGCCCTCTCAATATAAAAATTGAGCAACCTTCCAGCATCATTAAAAATACAACATTAACAAATTCCATATACCGCAAAGCTAGACGGGCTATACTATGCACCACCCAAAAAGGGTAAACTGGTAAGTCAAGTTAAACTTAAGAATCACAGATTTGGCTAACGCACTAATCTGAGTTTCAATCAACCATCCCTCCCAAGGCGATTTCTTATTTTTTATAATTGACCCATCTTCCACGAAGTTAACTTTTCTAAAACTGCAACCTTCAATATCGAATTATGAATCCTCTCTACCATTTTCATTTCGGAAGTAACAACCCGATGTAAAACTTCTATTCCTCCAGACAGTCAACTTTTGTTTACTTTCAATAACCAGGACTGTCTAATTACAAAAGCTACTAACAATTCATTGCCTCGGGACTTCAAATGAAATTTCAAAGTCAAGGAATTAATGATACGGGGAGGACAAGAGAAGAAGACATAGGTATGACAGAGAGCAACCATACAAGTACATAAGATGGCCAGTCTTAGTACCGCATAGCTCACAACACATACATCGGTGGCGTCACACCAGACCCTTTGTCACACAGACAAATAGTCAAATTATATGCATTGTTTTCCCCAGTCAACTGATAGAATCACCGAGGAAAGAAACAATGTTTAAAAAGGAAATTCACAAATAGGAAGGGAAGAATCTGATTTGTAATGAGGTCAACAGGACCCTAAGTTGCTTACTTCGCGCTCTTTACTTTGTCACAGGAAAAATAAGAAACTTATGGGATAGTAAACAATTACTCTGGAAACAAAATTACGTCTCAAGAAAGAAGTAATAGGGTTCAGGATATAAACCACAACATTGATCTCCATTTACTACGAGACTTGGCTGTCATAGCACCCACTGACTATTATCATTCCATCTGAATTCAACGAGGTCGCACACTTGGTCCATCAACATTCCTTGACATCGAAAATGCTATATTTAGGGATAATATGGGTGTCTCTATAGCTGACACACCAAGGATCCGCGCAAAGGCTGAATTCTCGTGATCAGACTCGTTTTTCTCGAGAGGAAAACTAGAAATCTCTATCGGACATTACCAACAATATATATACGAATGGGACGTACTCTAAGCTAAGGCAGTTCCAACCAATCCTTAATAAACATTAGGGTTATGCCTTCGAACCCTTGACTAAACTCATGGACTTGCTCCTCTGATTGAGTTGCTCACTCACATCTATCTGTGAACCTTTCTTCACTCTTTTGACTCTACTCCTAACCTAAATCAGGGACTCAAACATGTAGCTCTGATACCAACTGTGACAGCCTTAACCCCGGGGTCAGGAGTTGACATCACCAACAACAATAATAATAAACATAATATAATTTAAATCACTAATTATACATAACAACGACCACTTTACCAAGACCTTTTCCAGGTTTAAGTATGACTTAGGTTACAACTATTATAAGACTAACTTATAACCAACCATCCTGACACTATTAACTTAGTACGGTAACTCAATAGACCATCCCTGGTCCAACACAACTACCTCTGAGGAGCCTGGCACGGAAGGAACTGGAACTCTGCCCTAACTACCGCGAAAGAATCTCCTAGGCATCTTTAATATATTATATAAAACATTCTGCAAAGGTGAGCAATCAATTGCTCAGCAGTACCACTATATGAATAACACATAAAGCAATTTATGATAAAAAAGTGATAGGAACCGAAATTATTACTTAATTACAAAAACCAGAGTAAACATTCATAAACTGTATATTCAAAACTAGCATGCTCAGTGAAATAAAATCAATAGTCGTGTGATGTGCATAAATACCAGAGTTGAATTTTAGCATGCTATTTTCATTTCCAAATCTTCCGTTCCATTACAGGAACCATAAAACCATTTGTCCCGTTACGGGGACCCAAAACCATTTGTTCCGTTTCTGGAACCTCAATCACTTGTTCCGTTACTGGAACCACAAAATCACAATCAGATTTGTATTGGATGTTATCTAGGGACGGCTGATCAGGCCTCCACACAAATTATCTAGGATAGTTGGCCGGGCTATCACACAAAATGTCTAGGAAAGCTGATCGGGCTTTCACACAAAATAACTGGATCCGCAGAGACTAGTTAGGTCTCTGATTAACTATGCTGGACTAATGGGTTATGTAGTGCGCGCAACCGAATTAGCCACTTACGCACCGTTATCCAATATCTGATTCGTTTTATCCAGTTTTCAAATCCACTTTTACCTATCTCTTGTTAAAATCAATTCTGTCACATCACACTATTCAAAACCTCTTTTCCATTTTTAATCACATTTTAGAGATAGGTACTTTCAGAAGTTACTTTTCCCCGAAAACACATATTTAACAACATTTTCAAATACAAGGGATACGTAACTTAAAATGTTTCTATTCCTGTTCGAAAATAAAACATTAGTTCATTCATATATACTGAACCATAAGAGCATGGTCAGGGGTACTTGCCTTGCAGAGCTTTACAACTAATACCGATTGACCTTGGACGCTCGGCTTTATCGCCTTACTAGTCACTATCCTGGATCCGACTTTAACACTCAGGTCATTTGCTTGGAACCTCACAGAGCTGGTTGACTGATCGCTAGGCTAACTTTGGTCCGACATTAACTTTCGGGGCTTCCGTCGATAACCTACAGAGTCGAAATACACTTTGTTAGACGTCTAGGTATGCATGACATATCCTCGCTAACATCCTACCCATACGATATTAAATCCCGATTTGTACTCATACATATTGATATAACACATGCAACAACGAGGGTCCACGTACTCAAAACTCGACTCGGTAATTTATTTTCGGAAAACACATATACTTGCCGCTTTAGAAAACAGGGTTGTGAGCTATACAGTAAAACCTCTGTAAATTAATACTCGATTAATTAATAATCTCTCTAAATTAATAATTTTGTCTGGTCCCGACTTGGGCCAGTTCAAAAAATGATCAATTTCGATAAGATAATAAGATAATAATTTTTTTGAAAACCCTGTATAAAAATATGGTCCCAATAAAACTATAAATTAATAATTCCCTTATATTCATAAAAATATAGCTATTACATCTTTGTAAAATATGATTCAATTATAGTTTGCTTTTTCATATAATTTAAATCAACATGAAGCTCATCCCTAATCTTCCTTATTGCATCCAAAAGCTCGGGTGTGGTGCTTTCATGTTGCATCAAAAAGTTATTAAGCATTTTTGATGCCTTGAGTGCTTCTTTACGTGTAACCGGCTCCAACGGTGTTGTATCGTCTTCAAGATCATCTTCAACACTATTTTCAAGGATGGTGTTTGCAATCTCTTCTATACTCTGGACCTCGGAACATGATTCATTTTCACCCGGATAATCTAAGAAGTTATTAACATCCATTTTATTACGATAACCTAGATCCTTAATCATCACCTCAAGTTCATGAATGTATTCTTCCGGAGTTGTATGTTCATTTAAATTGCTCGAAACTTCATCTATGGAACGAATTTTGCAATGTTGAAAGCACCTTGCTATTGACTCTTGTTTTACATTTGTCGTCCACGTCGCGACTGCATAATTGATAGCATCCAAAACATTAATCTTTCCTGGATCAGATTGTCCCAACTCATAACCTTCTAATAACCCACGATAAAATCTCCTGCGATAGTGCATCTTGAAAGCTCTTATAATTCCTGCATCACAAGGTTGGATTTTTGATGTCATGTTAGGTGACAAGAAGTACAACTCAACATTTTGTAGTCCTTCAATATTTTTTGGATGTGCTGGACAGTTATCTACCACAAACAAAATTCTTCTGCCTTGCATTTGGCTATCAAACCAACGAATGTATTCATCAAAAAGTATACTAGTCATCCAAGCTCTTTTGTTTGCACGATAATGACAATTCAAGCTGCCCATGTTAACATTCTTGAAGCACCGTGGCTTTGCATACTTTCCAATAATCCATAAAGGAATTTTTTCAGAGCCATCTTCATTGCAACATATAACAACCGTGAGCCTTTCTTTGTCTTGTTTTCTTCCTTCAAGTTGTTTCGTAGCAAGAGAGTGATCAGCTTGTAACCTGTAAAACAAACCAGTTTCGTCCATGTTAAAAACATCTTTCATAGGGAACTGGTTTATTTTTTCCCTTATGGACTCCAGTTTCTTCTCCATGTCCTGTACATCAACAGAACCACTTTCCCCAAAGCGACGAAATGACTTAATACCATGTCTTAACTTGAATTTCTCAAGCCAACCTTGAGAAAAAGTGTGCTCCTGATCTTGTTGAGGGTATAAAATTTTCATGGTCTCTTTTGCCTTCTCTAAAATTAGCTCTCCTGTCATATTAACACGATCTTGGTACTGGAGAAACCATTCATAGAGAACCTTCTCCATATCTGGATATTTTGCTGGTTTATGTCGCTTAATATCTTTTCTTTTCTCCAAGTAATTAGCTGCAAGATAGTCTGCTGACCTTTTCAGTGTATTTGATATTGTACCTTGACTAACTTTTAGATGAAACTTATTCTCGAGCCACAACTGGAGATCTTTTTGAGTGCATGATAAATTTTCTCTTTTATATTCACATAATGCTTTTCTTGCTTCATCCGTCATTGTTGATTTTGTGACACCTTTTAGATGAGAAGCCATTGTTTTGTTTGTATAATTTTTCCCCCAATCTAGTATATACAGTATATATAATATATTTTATGACTACACATACATTGAATACTTTCTATGTAAAATACAATGAATTAAATTAATTCATGTACTTTGAATTTTCCTAATATACATTGAATATTTTCTATGTAAAATACAATGAATTTAACTTATACACTACATGGACTTTGAATCTAATATATTGTACATTACATTGACTTTCTAAATTCATATACATTGAATTAATTGAATTAAGTATAAAATATAAATTGTACAATTCATTTTATTTAAATTTATGTGAATAAAAATTTAATCAAAAGTTAATTTTGTTTGCTACCGAAAATTCTCTATAAATTAATAATTATTAATTTATCGATTAATTAATACCTCTCTAAATTAATAGAATTCTCCGGTCCCAACTATATTAATTTATAGAGGTTTTACTGTAATTTATAAAATATATCCTAACGACACGCATGTACATTTCGTAAAATAGGGTTATTAACCATATACCACACTATGCAGGTAGGCTCACACAACGTTTATTTATAATTATATAACTTTGTACAATCGAATGATATTCCCGATATTTTACAGGGTACGCTTCCGAATTTTGGGCAGCGTCTCCTTTGTTTATCGGACTAACCGTCGAATAAAATTGACATCAATTACAACAATCAACCAATCAAACCAACAATTACTCCAACCTCACAATCCAATAATCCCGAAACGTATTATTTAATTACCATTTTTTTCAAAAATTACAAAATAAATTTATTAATTGTTATTTGGCTCAAGAATCATCATTGCCAATTATCCGTCGGCTCAACGAGATCATTGCCGACAGCGGCATAACCCCGACGGTGCTTGTACGGGTCTCCAGCCAGAGCTTCACCAATATTCACAAACCAAATAATTTATTCGATTACCAATTCATAAAATCACGGAAATTCATGTAACATCAATAGAGAATTCGAACTAAAGCTTCGAATTCTAGGAAAATACACAAAATTGGCCTGCCAGAAATCACTACCACCACAACTCAACTGAAACATACACACGCTTATGCGGTGTCGAAAAACGCTTTTGTGGTGTTCATCATTCTAAGCCCTTGGGATCAGCTTCCCATCCACATCCGTAAGATGGTAGGTTCCTTCTTAGAGAACCTTTTTGATGATGTATGAACCATCTCCCAGTTCGCACCAAAGACACCGTGCCCAAGGGTCCTCATATTGGCATCATCCTTCTCAAGACCAAATCCCCAACCCTTAAGTGTTATGAATGAACCTCCTTGTCGAAATATTTCCTTATTTTCTATTGGTAAAGAGCCAAATTCAGCTATGCATTCACACGTACCTCTTCTACCAGATCGAGGTAGAAACAATGATTAAGCTCATTATCATTAGGATCATATTTATCCCTTCTAAAAGAACCAGCACCAATCTTCACAAGCACCATAGCCTCATAACCATACGTCAGAGTAATAGGTGATTTACCTATAGTAGTTCGGGGAGCGGTGTTGTAGGACCACAACACCCTAGGTAATTCCTCAGGCCAATTTCCCTCAGTCTCCTCCAACTTAGCTTTCAGAGTATTTTTGATGATCTTATTTATCACCTTACTTTGGCCATTGCTTTGGGGGTGACATACCGCTGAGAACCTCATTTGTATGTGGAGATCCTCGCATAGCTTCTTTATCTCCTTATTGTCAAACTGCTTTCCATTATCCGAGGTTAACTTGTAGGGTACCACCATATTTGCACACTATTGCCCTAAAAACAAATTCTTTCAGCTTTGCAGCTGTGATGGTAGCCTGGGGTTCAGCTTCATCCCACTTGGTGAAGTATTAAAGTGTAACTACCACATACTTTACCGCCCCTCTTCCTTATGTAACTCCCTAATTAGATCAATACCCCAAACTGCAAATGGCCACGAGCTAGTAAGGAGTTTCAGTGGCATAAAAGGGCTGTTGTTGAAGTTTGCGAACCTCTAGTAGCGGTCACAGGACCTGGTGTACATGTGATAGTCCTTCGGCAAGTCAAGCCAGTAGTACCCCTAGCGAAGTATCTTATGGGTCAATAATGTTCCCCCATAATGATTTCCACAAATTCCTTCATGAACTTGTCCCATATTATATTCACACCGACTTCCTGAGATGCACCGTAGAAAATGTTTGTTGAAACCCCTTTTATACAGGTTACCTGTCGGACGAGATAGAGCTGGGAGCCAGTACATCACGTACCTAGGTGTCTTGTACTTGAGCCTCCTAGTTTCCTCTTTTCCTTTTGGAAGAATTCTCTTAGTTATGTAATCCACAATTAGGGTCATCCACAAAGCCTTAGCTGGAGCTTCAACTATTGCCACCTCCAATTTAGGGATACTCGGCTAATGTTGTACCTTCAAGGGAATAACCCCTAAGAGTTTAGCCTCCTTCTGGGACCCAAACTTATTTAAAGCATCAATTTAGCATTTTCTAGACCTTAGGATCTGTTCAAGATGTACCTCCTTGAATTTGTTCATCAATTCCTGAGAGTACCTCATGTAAAAGTCTGTGCGAGGACCCAAAGCCTAGAATCCTCCTCGAATTTTCCATACCACAAGAATAGAATCATGGAAGATATTGAGATTCTCAACCCACATTTCTAAAGCCAATTTTAAACCCGCAATTAGTGCTTCATACTCTGCATCATTGTTTATGGCATAAAAATCAAAATGGATGGAACTTTATAGGGGATGCCCCTCAGGGCTGATGAGTACCACACGGAATTCGGCCTCTTTTCAATTTACTTCCCCATCAATATATAATGTCCATCAACGGGAGAAGTTCTCCTCAACCAACTCCTCGAAAGGGGGTTCAGCTGAACATTCGTTCCTCTCCATGTGAAAAGTCTTCGGAATTCCAACGAGAAATCTGCAAAAGCTTGACATTTAATCGCCATCCTTGGCTTGGATTCCACATTAAATTTTCCAATTCAATTTCCCATTTCATCAGTTTCCTTGAAGCCTCAGGTTTATGCAACACCTGTCTTAGGGTGTACAAGGTGCGTACCTATACCTTATGAGCTTGAAAGTATGAACGAAGTTCTCTTGCAACCAAAATCAAGGCATATGCCAACTTTTCCATGTTAGTATAGCGAGTTCCAGCATCTAATAATCTTTTTCTAATATAGTAGACCGGGAACAGAACCTACCACTCTTCCCGTACGAAAACTGCACTAATGGAGTACTCTAAAACTTTCAGATAAAGGATGGGGACCTCTCCCTCAATGGGCATAGAAATCAGTGAAGGGCTTCCTAACTGGAACTTCAGCTTCTAACACTCTCGGGTCCACTCGAAGTTCTTTCTTTTCTTTATTGTTTCAAATGACTCTTTGCACATATCTAAAGACTTAGACACAAACCGATTTAGGGATGCCACCCTTCTAGTGAGACACTGTACGTCCTTAATATTACAAGGTGAACACATCTCAATTAAAGCCTTTATTTTCATAGGGTTAGCTTTAATGCAACAGTGATTGACTATGAACTCCAAGAAGTTTCCAAACTTCACCCCAAACACACATTTTTGGGCATTCCACTCCATCTAGAATTTTTTCAAAATACCGCACATTTCTGAGAGGTGGGCTACATCATCGTCTAGTAGTGGCTAGACTCTGCGTGCGGCCTTCGCCCCTCGTTTTTGTTCAATTCTAAATAGAAATAACCACGACAAAAGCTAAAAGACGGGTCTTCATCTTTTGCTTAGCCAATAGAGCCGTGGATATCTTTATCTGGTTGAAAGTCTAAATGCGTGATTGGCTTCGTCCCATAGAAAATACAAGCCATATTATGTTGCTTTTGTGGTACTAATAGAGCAAGCGCTGTGAGGCTTCGCCGACTGAGAACACCTAAGAAAGAAGAGTTGTTCAACTCTATTCCATCAATGGATAAAATCTGTAGGTGCAAAAGCAAGTTATACTCCCTTTTTTTATTTATCAGGTTGTTTCTTATTCTCGGTCTTTAGCCTTCCGGCTTCAGTGAGATCGCTTAAATATCTCCACTCTCCTGCGCTCTCCCTAGTATAATCCAGATCTTGTCCCTTTGTTAGAGCGGAAGCCAGAATGAATACCGAGACCCCTTTCTTTCATTCAATGACTGGATATGCACTTTTCCATGAAAGATCATGGTGATCTTCATTTCTTCTTCTTGCTTGGGCATTGAAGCCAAACATACATCGACTGCTCTAGTCTTGACTCAGACTAAATACACCTTGGATCTGCTTACTCGCACTCATATGCAAGAGTGTCCCACACCCCTTGCGTCTGGTTCAAAGCTCTCTAGCCACCTTTAAATTCACCATCATGTCATTAACATAAAATTTCATTGTCTTCCTAATATGATCTTTAAACATTTGATTGACTAACCTTTGATACATTGCTCTAGCATTAAGTAGGCCAAACGGCATCCCAATATAGCAATATAAACCTCTATCAGTGATAAAATATGTGTGTTCGTCATCTAGTTTGTACATTGGTATATAATTATACCCAGAGTGCATGTCCATGAAGCTGAGGAGCGCATGCCCTACCGTAGTGTTAACCAACTAGTCTTTTCTAGGTAAAGGAAAACTATTTTTTGGGCATACCTTGTTACGATCACCGAAATCGACACAAGTACGCAATTTTCCATTGGGTTTCCTTACAAGTACTGGGTTACCAAGCCTCATGGGGTAGAAAGACTCCCTTACGACCATTTTTTTTGGATCAATATTGAGATGATGACACATCACCTTTGGGTCAATACCAAATATATCAGAGTGACACCATGCAAAAACATCTAAGTTCTCCTTCAGGAACATAGCCAGGGCTTCCCTCACCCCAGATTTCAGTTGTAACCCAATTTTTAACTCCTTAGACAAGTCAGCCACATCTACCTTTATAGAGAGGGTACCACCAGCTACCCCGGTGGCTTCCTTTACCTCCGGCATTCAAGGATCGAAATTAATTTTTGTTTGAACCTCTCCAATAGATGAAACTAAAGGTTCAGGCTCCACATTTAATCCTTCAAAATCACTATCATTTACCTCTTCCATGATCTCATCAACCATTAGATCTTCATTAATCAGAAATTTTGGTTAGGGGTGTTTCCAATATCAGCACTTCTCTAGGGGTATCTACCCCCAGAAAAGATAATATCTGAGTACAGATCTTCTCCTGGATGTTGGATAACCATGATCACATTACATGTATACCTCCCACTTATATTTCCCACGTAGCGGTGCTTTTTGTTCCGCGATACCCCTACATATATATAACAGCTGTCTGGAGGAGGACCCTCATCTGCGACAAGCACATGCTTGTAGGTTTGTTTAGCAGTATGAGAAACTTTGATATAACAAGACCTTGATTTGCTCTGACATCCTTGTAGAAAGCCAATCCTATTAGGAATTGGGAATTTAACGGAGAGATGATAGATGAAGGTGATCACCCTTATTTCCTTTAGCAGTGGTCTGCCAATAATTGCATTGTAAGAAATATCTTCATTGACTACCATGAATTCTTCCACCTGAGTAGCACATAGGGGTTCTTCTCATAATGTCACTGGGAGCTTCACCCTTCAACGATATCAACTAGTCCCCCAGTGAATCCGTACAACTGATTATATAATGGGTATAGTTCCCTATCTAAAAATCCCATTTTCTAGTAAGTCTCATAAGATAAGATATTGCAGGAGCTTATGTTATCCACCTGTAACCTGTGAATATTCAAACCTCCAATAGAGATGGTCACCTCTAAGGCATCATTGTGAGGGTGAGGAACATTACTTGCATCCGCCTCGGTGAAGGTAATATCAGCATCTTAACCCTGAAAGTATCTTGGAGGCCTTTCATACAAATGGAAAACATTGGTGAGTGGCCGACCTTTGGCTTCCCGAGAGTATTTCTTTATTAAATTCCTTGTTGAGCCTCAGAATAAGGACCCGCAATGATGGTATTAATGCTTCTGGCCCTCGTAGTATGTTCGGAAATAGGCTTCTCACCATCCTTCTTAGCCTTATCCTCCTTATATTTCTTCGCTTCTTGGACTATGAATTCAGTCAAGTACCCCCTGCAAATGAGATCCTCAATATGATCCTTCAAGTGACGGCACTCAGCGGTGTCATTCCCATTAGCATCATAGAAGGCACAGTACATTCCCTCATCTCTTTTTCTAGGGGGACCAGTTCTAGGGGACTTCCTGAATATGCCATTTTTGTCCCCTACATCAAAGATGTGATCAAGTGGAGCCTTCAAAAGGCTATACTCAAAATACCTTGTACACTCCCTGGATTGAGAGTAAACATACCCCAAGCCCTTTCTAGAAGTGGTGGTATTGACTAGGATTGGGGCAGTCTTATTATCATAGTGAGCTTCCATATATGCCCCCCCATACCAAATATAGACCTCTTGACGTACCTTTGATCTCTCGGGATGGTAGATCTATTCCTCTTATTTATGTCCAATTCCCAAAGGTGCTAGTATCCTTCTTGAGGTTCATCGACGATTCCTCAACAACCTTGTGTGACTCAGCCTAATTATAAAAGTCACTGAGTGTTTTGGGCTCCTCACGTTGGAGCTCCTTCTAGAACTCTGTACCTGGGCTTACCCCCGTAATTAAGAATTTTTTGTAAGTCTCATCAGAAGCTTTCCTCACCTTAGATACCTCAGAATTAAAACATTTAAAGGATTCCCTTAGTGTCTCATTTTCACATTGCTTGATATTTGCCAATATGTTGGCGGGTGGAGCATAAGCAACTGAAGCCTGAAATTGAGTAACAAAACTCTCACACATCTGGTTCTAAGAACAAATTGAGTTTCCTGTAAATCTCTTGAACCACTGATGGGCATTCTCACGTAGTGTGACTGCCAATAATCTACATTTGGTCAGGTTCTTCACCTGATAGATATCCATTTCAGTATTAAAATGGCTGAGGTACTCCACTGAATCAGTACCCCTATCAAACCTTGAGTCGCATAACCCCTGTATGAGCGATGAAGGGGTAAATCCTGAATTTTCTTTCTAAAGTGTGACACCACTGTCAAGCTAGAAATCCCTTTCTTTTCAGCCTTCATTTTCTCTAATTCTTAGGTCCTTGTACTTATACGTACCCCCTTGTCAATCTAAAACTTGTTCATCATTCTCATTCCTTTCACTGGAACCACTGGTATTACGAGTAGAGCTTTGAGTAAAACTGGAGCCACTATCACCTTTTATTTGTGTGGCTACGTGTTGAGACCGGGACATGCGGTTCCGAGACTAACCTTGGGAATGCTTCTTCTCCTTTTTTAGAACCCTTGAAACTTTAGAGGATGAACCTTCAGGGTGCTCATTTCTATTGGACTTTTCCTTTTTCCTATCGAGCTTGAGTCTAAGGTCTTTATGAGTGAGTTTTTTCTCGTGCTGTCAAAGAAGCTCATGCTGCGCGTGACCGAGGGTCTAGGTTCTTCATTAACCTTCTTCTTTGGGTCCCAATTCTCGTTCTCCTGATCATTCTACACATCAAATAATGTAGGTTTATTTTTCTCAGGATTAGATTCTTCTTTTTCATCCTTAAAATCCAAATGAACAGGATTTATGTATGCTTCTCCATGGGTTTTTGCTTCTTGATTCGCCTGCTCATCCTGCGGAATTCTTCTCCGGTGATTCAATCCTGGTGCTCATTTATCACAAATGATTCAAGATGTCCTTGTTAGTAACTTCTCCGTCAGGGCCGCCATCATTTTCATTTCGACCTCTTCTCGGTGTTCGTTCCTTATCAAAATTTTCTAACATCTTCCTCTCTCAAAAAGGATTTAAAGAATGCCCTTCTTCTAGCGCTAAAAATGTTATGAGAGAACTTTGGTTACAATATCCCAAGTTTATCGTACTAAAATAACTGAATAGCCTTTGTTTCTCAGGTTTAGAGTTGCTGCTACAACCGTGGTTATGGCGGTGCAGTTGCAGATGCGTAGCTGAGTGTGTATAGTGTTTGAGCTGAATCGACAAAGATACCAAGTACCAATGGCTAAGAAAATACTTCTTAATCCGGCTAAAAGTACTCGGAAAATGATCACTGTGGTTACACGTGCTAATTCACGTAGAAGGTGAAAACCCGAAACACCTTTGCCAACTGCCTACATACCCTATATATAGGGATCAAGCTAAATGTAGTTCTATACGGTTGGACTTCTGTCCTTAAGCAACAAGTTATGTTGCTAATAAGCCAAAACCAAGTTCCATAATCGACCCAACTGCCTCCCAGATGGGCTTCCAGTGTCCATGCGTAGCAGGACTCCCCAAATCCATTTAACCCATAAACTATAATAATTATCCATGATTTCATGTATTTATTATATAAATATAAGTAATTATCACGTTTAGAGTGATTGGTTCTATTTAAAAGTCATTATTTGATGATAATATAGATAATCCTTTATTTTAGGAGGTACACTCAATGTCCAATACTGATACCGTGATAGGGGGCACATAGGTGCTCCTGCACCCCTCCAGCCTGACTGATTATAGAGGCACCTCCACTTTCAGCACCTCTTCTGCCATCATGGGCTTCACCTGGCACACAACTGCATCTACCATATCAACTAGAACCCCTACCAAGAGGTTCAAGCCTCATATAAGCCCTTAGAGGTTGACAAAATAAGTGAAACCCCTCCTTATGAACCCCAGGTATGAACCCCAGGTTCTCCCCGTAACCTAAACATGTTTCAACTATCCATTTCTATGAACCCAAACTATATCAAAACCATTCCAATTAATACCATAAAAACCCAAAACCCTTATGGGCCTTAAATTGTGTCAACTTGAGATTTTGGGCACAACAACTTGAAATAACAACATTTATTTCAAACACCACGAATATTTCTGTGAATTCGTTGAGAGGATGATCACATCACCGGCATATTGAATAAGATTAACTTATTGCTCTGGGAAATCTGACTTAAAACCTTGAACAATGTCCAAATCCCGAGCTTTCTTTATAAACCTATTGAGAACTTCTCCCATAAAAAAAAATAAGGTGCCAAAGGATTACCTTGACGCGCCCATTTCTGAGGAGAGAATTCAGATGTAGGATTGCCATTTACTAAAATAGAAATTTTGGTTGTTGACGGAATCTTCTCAATCCAGTTGCACCAGTTGTCTCCCATATTAAGGCAATGAAGCATATGAATCAGATAATTACAATTAATATAATTGTACGCTTTGTGGAGTAATCAGCTATAAAAATTACCATATCATTTTTGTGGAATTTGATGTTGTGTTTTACCTCATTCACTAGTAAAATGCATTCAAAAATATTTTTAACTTGAATGACAACAAATTGATCTTCTGAAATAATCTTTGGTAAGATTGGTTGGCGACGATTTGCCAAAACTTTTAGGAGCAACTTAAATTGAGAAATAATGAGTCTTATAGGTCTAAAATCGTTAATATGCACTGGATCATTTATTTCAGGCAACAACATGAAGAAAGATGAATTTGCTCTTGTTAGGATCTTAGATAGAGTATAAAAGTTATTAAAAAATACCAGAATTTGATCCATCAACCAACGCTAAAGACTCTTAATCCATCCCGCATTGAAATCATTGGCAATCCATGCCAAGTCATTCTGAAAACCTCCATCTGGGAAACAGCTCTTCAACATAAAAGTAAAGCATTGTCAACTTCTTTAAAAAATCCTGAAAATTTATGAGGAAAGCATTCCTTATGCCTTCAGGATCACAGACAAAGTGATCGTTGACCTTGATACAATGAATTTTATTACTCTAACTCCTTCTCTGGGCCATCTTAAGAATTTTAATCCCCGTCAATCTTCCATTTAAGACATGGTCTTTGCTTAAGTTGTAGTGATTTTATTTTGTATAATTCTTGAAGATGATTAAAAAATTCTTTTTTTGTCAGACAAGTACATTTTGTACCGAGATACAATATAAGAAGAAATGAGTTTACTTCATACAATAAAATTTATCATCTAACTGAAGGTCATGCATGACGGCCCCACAAGCTTAAACAATAATGTTTTTAGGTCTGAAGAGAGAAACACCCGAAGAAAATGAGATAATAATGCCTTAAAATATGAAGATGATTGAAAAATTCTACATTACCTTGATCATCCATATCCTCTTTCTTACTATTCAATTGTTGTTCCATTCTATTGATCCATATGCTTGGATTTGCAACATTTTATGCTTTCCACTTTTTGATTGCCAACTTCACATTTTTGATAGATGAAAAATAATTAGACCCTCTCCGTAACTCTAGATTTTTATTAATTTGTTCCTAAAAGCTGGCATTTGAGAACCACTCATCAAAAGCTCTAAATGGTTCGGGACCCCAATCTGCTATAGAGATTTGTTACGAGATTGGTTTGTGATCTGAATTTCGTCTGCACCGCCCTTTAATACACCAAACAAAATCAGATCTCCATTCTTCATTTATTAGAACTCTATCTATTTTCTTCTCTTATTTTAAGGACCGATCAAGTAAAATGAAGTTGTTCCCATACACTTCACTTAACAAGTGTTCTTCTACAGAATCATTGAATCTAATAAAGTCCGTGTCTTGATAGACATAACCTTCTCTATCCTCTTTTTTCTGATGCTATTATAGTCACCCATAATGCATGTGGCTTCCTTTTTAAAATAAATATAAGGTTCTCTAGTTGATCCCATAATGAAATTTTGTCCCTCTCCTTATGAGGCCCATGTACGTTATCAATGTTAACTGACAGGTTGCTTTAATTGTTTGATCCTCTATACCATAGAATATGATAGGAGCTAAAGATATTGATCGAGGAACAAAGTTTATTTTTCCAAATCATAATCAGTCCTCCAACTAAGCCAACCACATTAACTACATCCCCAATCATAATTTGGACCCTCCCATATCGAGTATGCATAACTATTAGACCACTCCTGAAATTTTGAATCTTGAATCAATAATATCCATCAGCTAGATTCTTTAATCAACCTTCTAAGGTTATTTTCTGCCACTTTATTTCGTAGGCCTCTAATATTCCTATGACGCCCTCAATCTCGGGGTTAGGAAATGAGGATCCACACACCATTAACTAATATAATAACATCGGATATAATAAACCCCGATTAAACACTAACATGATCTAAACAGGATTAAGTATGAGACAAGATTACAACTATCAACCAGAATAAATATATTACAACCCAAAATAATAATAAATTCAAATTTATTCGATTCCAACATGGAACCGACATATAATCCATTGTATCTGATCCAACTTATACAATCCTTCCAACTCATACGCTTGCTCACACACACATAGCTACATGCTCTGGCATCTGGAAACCTATGACACGGTAGAGATCGCCAGGAACACTCTACCGAGCGGTGCGCCTAAGTCTGGCCATCTTCTTTCGTAACTGCCATGATTAGATCAAAGCAAATATATGAGCATAAAAACTCAACAAGTAACTATATAAACAGTTCCATAATGCAGTAATAATATCAATATCAACCTCGGAGGCATTCTACATTAAATATCTAGGTGGCAGATTTCTATCTCTCGTTATGAAAAGAGTTATGAAGAAGGATTTGGGCTTTCAGAATCAAGGCTCAGGTTAGGGTGAAAGCCGACATTCATCTCAAATCATTAGCAGGACTTTAAAGTGTTTTTCAACAGAAGGAAACAATCAATCAAATTTTGAAACTTATCATCAATGTAAAGTGACAGGGTTCACAACATTACAATTAAAATGAAGACTCAAGTTGTTCCATTTCATTTCATTTCATCTTTTGAAGAATAAGGAGCAACTGCTCAAAGTATATAAATAGTATCATCTTTATAGAATATAAGGGAACCCTTGATTGGAATATCCATATTTAAAATATAATACGGGTGATCAGCCCGTACCGACCTCCATCTGGTCATTATGGTACCTATGGCATTATAGTCTTATATTTGACTCGCCCCGCTAGCCTCTTATGTGACTGAACTAGTCCCACTAGTGTAATATCCGGGATATATCGTGTAATTATTTTTGCTAATAGACAATTATTATATGTGTTCAGTATTTATTATGTGAATTATTTGTTAAGTGTTAAATGTGTTTGGATGTTTAAACATAATATTAATTGAGTATTTTAATTTTTATATGTCCAAAATAAAATATAGATAATTGTCAAATCTTCCTATTTATTTTTATGTTGATTTATGATTTTATAGGAAATATATGGATTTTATAAAATCTTTTTCCGAGTATTTTAAAACTATTTTATACAAACAGGAACCAACCGACGTCATCCGTTGTTACGTTTTTATAACCCGAAACTCTTCCGAGAACTCCTTCCTAACCTAATTGCAATATTCCGAGCATTTTCCATGTTTAGACTTTTTCGATCCGGCATACGGTTTGTCCTGCGCGGGTCCCGGCGCAACATTTTCGATACATTATCGTTTCGGTAAATCGTTAAAACTTGTATTTTCGATAAACGTGATCTTTTTATTAAACTATCACAATTATCACCTCGTAATACGTGTAACCAGGCGCTGAGACCAACACCGCAGTACAAATTGTACTGGTTTGGATAATTATCCCGAAAACCGGTACCGTTTGGATCAGTTTTTATAAATAAACGTAACATTTTGTATCTGAAATGATCCAACGGGATACTAATTTTCCGTAAATATAAATAGCCTTTACCGTATTTTATTCCGTATCAAAAATCATTTGCAGTCAATAATTATATAATTTACCAGAGAAAATACTTATATTCATATAATCTTCTGAAAATCAAACCACAAATTGAAGGTGTTAGTGAAGTTCGATTGGAACGCTCGAGTAACCAAAACAGAGGTTTTGAGGAGTTCTTTCAATTTCTTCAAGTTTCAGAACTGCAGAAGTCAAGGTTTATTTTCTATATTTTTACTTATTTTCGAATTATTTTAATTAAAAATATGAATTTTTGTTCGGATGATTGTTTGGATGATTTGATGATTGCATGTTGTAGAGCTTGTTTTCCTGATGATTTTCATATGTCATATGACTGATTTGGAGTTTAATAACATGTTCAAAATTGAGTTTAATCTTCGAATTTTGAAATTAGGGTTTATAACCCGTATGAATATTTTCAATTGAAATTTGGGCCTTTTTGATTTAGAGGTTATTAGCTGTTGATTTATAGTGGGTTGTGTTCCTTATGAAAATTGCATTCGATTGGTATATAGCTCGTTATCAGAGGATGTCTGAATCGAAGGGAGTTGTATTTTGAAGTTTTCGTCGGTTTACCGGAAACCGGTGATGTTCTTGACCATTTTCCGGCCAGGACAGGGATTATTGATGTGATTTGATTGCATGGTTGTGTTCCTGGTTATATGTAGATTATATCTGGAGCAGATGGTGGGGTGAGGATGCCGGAATCGTGTTTTCCGGCCACCCCTGTATTTTCCGGCGACTAGACTGCAAAATTGCAGTTTAGTCCCTGTACTTCTGTAGGTGATGAAGTTTAGTCCCTCAGGTTTCCAGAATTTGCAAAAATAGGATTCCTGTTTTAAAAATATTCAAAAATCATATTTTCTATTTATTTTAATTATAAGAATTCGTCTTTAATTTCTGAAAATTCTAAAAATCATTATTTTAATTCCAAAAATTATTTTTAATTCAAAAATAAATCTGAATTAATTAGTTAATTAATTTCAGTTAATATTTAATTGATTAATTGGTCAATTAATTCGAAAATTAATTGATTTAATTTATTATTACTTGATTTTAATTAATTATTTAATTAGATTTAATTATTTAAAAATAATTTAAAATTTCGAAAAATAGTTTCGAGCTTTAAAATATTATTTTAAATTGTTTTCAAGGCTCGATAATTATTATAAAATTGTTTTGAAGCCAGATTGGGCCAGCCGAACCCTGTTTATTACTCCGAAATTGATCCAACGACCCGTTTTAATTCCGAAAAATGTTTTAAAAATCATTATAAATACCCGAAAGCCTGTTTATGACCCGAGACTCCATTATAAATGATATATCATTGATTGTCTAACGTGTTATGTGTTATATGTGACTTGTTGGTTGACTGTCGGTATATATATTCGATGTTTACTTGTTTATTGTATAACTTTCAATCCGTTAATCGGATTTGGGTGAAACGAAGGGTATATAGAAGTATATGTCGAATAGAATCGTATGAGTTGAATATTGATAGATGCTTATAATATGTGAGCAGAAGAGGCAGGGCGTAGGAAAGGGAAATAGATAGTCGAGGAGTAGATGCATTGTGATTGAAAGTTAGAGAAGTATAGCAAGCTAATACCAGACAAGTGTTCTGAACTTTCTCGAGATATATTATAGTGGATTGATAGTCCTGTTTTATATTGCAAGTGCTTTGAAGCAATGAACCCAAAACCTTGATTCCAGTTATTGATCTTGAGTCGTAAACCTTATTCTTTCTAAACCATTGATTGTTGTACACCCAAATACGAACCACAGATATACGATAGTACTCCATAAATACATACAAACTAAATACCAAACACTGAACTGAATTACTTATATACTCAAACCATTGTATCTTATGATTTGAAAGACCAATTCCTGGTAACCCTGAAACATTAATTCCTTTGTTATCCAATTCTTTCATTACCTAACATCCAAGCTTTGAAAATGCCATATTGATCCTTATGCAGATTGAAACCATTTCATTATTGAGCGTCCAATGTTGTTAATGATTCTGTTTATTGCTTATTACTGTTTATTCTGTTATTCTGTTAGAATTGGATTGTTTTTATAAAATTGTGGACTAGATTCGTGGTCAGGCCATATAATGGTGAAGTTAGGCCAATGTGTGCCTTGGATCCAGTAGTTAGAGCAGTGCTGTGTGCTTTGCTCGGGGTTAGTGCGTGACTAATCAGCAGCCTAACCTTGGTTTTTTTAAATGAAAATATAATATCCAATTCTAAATCATAATTCATTGTTCACTTGGTATCATAACCCTTTTCACTTGATGATCATTATTCTCAGTTTTGTCATTGTGACTTGCTGAGCTAGTTAGCTCATTTGTGCGATATTGTTTATGTTCTTTTCCAGTTAAGAAGGAAGCAGTTGGTAACGAGGATCCCAAGTCCAGCGCGAGAGCTAGGGGTTCAGGTTGATCAAGTTAAACTAGTAGGCACCTTTTAGAGTAATTTAAGTTTGTAAAAGTTTGTAATAATGTTAATTACTCAGTTCTGAGTTGGAATAGTTGGGATTTGAACGGTTTGTAATATAAGCGTGCGTTTGGCTTGTGTGCATACTTTAACCTTTTGCGGTCTGTGGTAGTTGGTAAGTAGGGTCACTGCATATAATTATTATCTTTATTATTGTTATAAGCAGGTTATAAATAAGGTGTGTGTGTGGACCCCAAACTTCTGACCCAAGTTTGGAGGGCGCCACAGGTTTGATATCAGAGCTACAGGTTATAAGTCACTGACACAAGCCTAGGTTGACGAGAATGGGTAGAGGGTTAGGATTAGAAGTAAGAAATAAAAAGATAGAACGTCGAGAGATTGAGTGCTACGGTATAATAGGTATTAGTATAATTCGCGTCGTGGTTCGAGATTCTTATACTGCGATATGATTTCAGATAGCAGCGATGGCCGACTCTTTCATCCCCGTATTAGCTGATCACTCAGAGCCTTCAGTTGGAGTACCATCTTTAGATCCATGTCCTGTTGTTCCACCAGTGTTGGCTATTTTACCTCCACCTGTGTTACAGCCCGTACCATTGCAGGCTATTCCACCCCCAGGCATGAGGCCACCTATCAGAGGACCCCCACCGGCTGATTCAGATTCCACTGGGTATTCAGTTGCAGGTGCCCCATTCCACTCTACATTGCCCCCAGTTCCTTATTACCGGTATGAGGCTCTTCTATTGGAGCGTGATTCCTTGTTGGCTCAGATCCGAGAGCTACAACATATCATCAGGACTACAGATGTTGATCGTGGTGTGAGGGAGCTTCGAGAGGAGATTCATATGACACGGAGGGTTCTTGAGGCTAGGCTACATGGAGCTACACTACCTGGCAGAGGCCCTGATACACTGATGGGATGGGCTACTGAGGTGATGGAGGACTTTGAGAGACTGGGAGGACTAGAGTTTCCTTGGAGTTGAGCCAGAGACCCAAAGATGGAGATGCTGATCAATGTTGTTATGGTTGTGTAGTTTATACAGTAGTGTGTAGTATGTATCAGTAGACTTTTGAGTTGTATTTATAGACTAGAGCTGCTGACTAGTGAGTAGGTTGTTGTACCTTTTTACTTTTACTTACGAAGCATCATTATGCTTGTACTACCCAAAACTTTTGATCTATATATATATATATATATATACCAGTACCTTTTCTTTCCAGCATTGTCATTTATTTTACTGCACCTGCTTTACTTTACCTTATTTATTGCACCAGTTATACCCCTGTGATACCATGTACCTTATTCCCTTAACTATTTATATTCTGTAAAGAAGCATGCAATTTACTTAGTTTAACTGTTACAACTATTTTCAAACAGAGATATTTCTGTTTTATAAAACTTTTCTTTTATACAAAGGATTGGGTTTAAAACCTAAATAAGTTTTTGATTCTTTACAGAAAAATGCCTCCCAGAAGAAATACCCGCACCAACACCCAGAATGAAGAAACCAACAACAACAACCACAATAACAACCAAGATGATACAAACCAGAATGCAAACCCAGGACCCATAGACCCAGCAATAGCCCAGATTCTCCAAATTTTGGCCCAACAAACAGTTCACCTGGCACAACAACAACAAAGACAGACCAATCCCCAGGTAACTTTCAAAACTTTTCAGGCGATGAACCCACCAGAATTCAAGGGTTCCTTAGAACCGATTGAAGCAAATGTTTGGTTAAAGGAAATAGAGAAGTCATTTGCCTTAGTAAAGGTGAAGGAGGATTAGAAGGTTGAGTTTGCAAGTTATTACTTGAAGAATGAGGCCACCTATTGGTGGGAGACTGTGAAGACATTGGAAGGAACATATGTTATTACTTGGGAGAGGTTCAAGGAATTGTTTTTAGAAAAGTATTTTCCCCAGTTTGTCCAGGATCAGATGGAGTTGAAGTTTTTAGAGTTAAAGCAAGGAAATATGTCGGTGGCAGATTTTGAAAGCAAGTTTGAAGAATTGTCAAGGTATGTTCCGTCATATGTGGATACTGACAGGAAGAAGGCTAAAAGATTCCAGCAAGATTTGAAGCCATGGATTAGAGGGAAGGTAGCCATTTTTCAATTGGATACCTATGCAGGAGTTGTACAGAAGGCTATGATTGCAGAAACAGAGAGTGAGATGTCACAGAAGGAAAAAAAAGTAAGAAAAAGAAATTTGAAGGGAATGAAGGTCAATCACAACCAGGGAAGTTTCCAAATTTTAAGAAGGGCAAGTTTCAGCCAGAGAGAAATTTTAATTTCAAGAGACAAAATGCAGGCGACGGAAGCTGGGGCAACCGTCTAGTTAATGCAAATCAGCCGAATCAGTTGAGGTTAACTTTTCCAGATTGTCAGGTATGTGGAAAGAAAATGGAGCAGTTTGTAATAAGTTGAATGTAGTTTGTTTCAAGTGTAACCAGAAAGGGCACAATTCGAGGGAGTGCCGAAATCAGCCAGCAAGAGAGCCAGCAAATAAGGATCAGCCTATCCGGAATCCAGCAGTGAAGGTTTCATCCATTGGATTTATGTGCTTTAAATATGGAAAGCCAGGACATATAACAAGGGATTGCAAGACACCAGCCCTAGTCAGTAATGCATTGAGGATTATGGGATCTACCCCACCAGTGAATGAGACTCCAAGGGCTAGAGTTTTTGACATGTCTGTGAAGGATGCTATCCAGGATACTGATGTTGTGGCAGATACGCTTAATGTGAATTCTTTATGTGCCAAAGTGTTAATAGATTCGGGAGCAACTCGATCGTTTGTTTCACAAGATTTTGTTAGTAAGTTAAATTGTCCAGTTGAGTATCTAAATGAAATAATGACTGTGGAATTAGCAAATCAAGAACGTGTATTTATTAATCAAGTTTGTGGGAATTGTGAGATTGAAATTTATGTTAGTAAGTTTTGTGTAGATTTGATACCATTTAAGTTAGGAGAATTTGACGTTATCTTAGGAATGGATTGGTTATCTAAGCACAATGCCCAAATAGATTGTCAAAATAAGAAAGTAATGGTGAAGACGCCAGATGAAATCATAGTAACGTTCAAGGGCCAGAAGCAGGTAAATAAATTCTTAACGATGATTCAAGCCAAGAAGTTACTACGGCAAGGATGCGAGCGTTTCGTTGTATATGTGATTGACAAAAGTTAGGAGCCAGCAAAACTTGAAGATATTCCAGTCGTCAATGAATTTCCAGACGTGTTTCCTGATGAGTTACCAGGATTTCTTCCAGATAGAGAAATTGAATTTACGATCGATTTAGCACCTGGAACAAAACCAGTATCCAAAGCCCCGTACAGAATGGTGCCCGTTGAGATGAAAGAACTAGCAAAACAATTGCAAGAGTTGTTAGAGAAAGGAGTAATCAGACCCAGTGTATCCCCGTGGGGTGCACCGGTACTATTTGTCAAAAAGTAGGATGGAAGCATGAGACTGTGCATCGACTACAGGGAGCTCAACAAGCTTACAATCAAGACAAGTATCCGTTACCCAGAATTGATGATTTGTTTGACCAATTAAAATGAGCCAAGTACTTCTCCAAGATTGATTTAAGATCGGGATATCATCAACTAAAGATCAAGCCAGAAGATATACCAAAGACAGCTTTCAGAACAAGGTATGGACATTATGAATTTTTAGTGATGTCTTTTGGATTGACCAATGCCCCGGCAGCGTTTATGGACCCGATGAACAGAATTTTCAAGGAATACTTGGACAAGTTCGTTATTTTGTTTATAAACGACATTTTGATTTATTCAAAGACGGAAGAGGATCATGCAGCACATTTGAGAACAGCTTTGGAGATTTTAAGGAAAAAGAAGTTATATGCTAAATTCTCGAAGTGTGAGTTTTGGCTACAGGAAGTTCAGTTCTTAGGACACATAGTCTATAATGAAGGGATCAAAGTGGACCCAACAAAGATTGAGGCAATTACAAATTGGGAAAGACCGAGAACACCCACTGAGGTAAGAAGTTTCTTGGGATTAGCGGGATATTATCGTCGATTCGTTCAAAATTTCTCAAGGATTGCAACACCATTGGCCAAGCTTACACGGAAGAATGAAAAGTTTATATGGAACGATAAATGCGAAGAAAATTTTCAGGAATTGAAGCAAAGATTAATCAAGGCACCTGTTTTGTCACTTTCAGACGATCAAGGGAATTTCGTAATTTATAGCGATGCTTCTCATAAAGGACTAGGATGTGTTCTGATGCAGCACGATAAGGTGATTGTGTGTGCGTCAAGGCAATTGAAACCACGCGAACATAAATATCCTACTCATGATTTGGAGCTAGCAGCCATAGTTTTCGCTTTGAAGATTTGGAGACATTATCTATATGGAGAAAAGTGCGAGATTTACACGGATCACAAAAGCTTGAAGTACATATTCACACAGAAGGAGCTTAATATGAGGCAAAGGAGATGGTTAGAATTAATAAAGGATTACGACTGCACGATTAATTATCATCCCGGTAAAGCGAACGTTGTAGCAGACGAGTTGAGTCGGAAGGAAAAGTTAAATATGTTATCAGTACCCGAAGAAATATAAAAGGAATTCCAGAAATTGGAATTGGAAATTAGAGTTTGCAAGTCTGATGAAGCAAAAGTGTATAGTATGACTTTCCATCCAGAGTTGTTTGAAAAGATAAAGAAATATCAAGAAGAAGTAATGGATTAGGACATAAATCGTTTGGTAGGTGAAGAATTGTGCACGCAAAAGGACGATCAAGGTATTCTTAGGTTTTCTTCTAGAATTTGGATTCCACCAGTGACGGAGCTGAAGAATGAAATTTTACAGGAAGCTCATAATTCAAGGTATTCAATCCATCCAGGGAGTACCAAAATGTACAGAGATTTAAAGGAAAATTATTGTTGGCCAGATATGAAGAGGGAAATTGCGGAATGGGTTAGCAGATGTTATACATGTCAGAGAGTTAAAGCAGAGCATCAAAGACCAAGTGGATTGCTACAACCATTGGAGATTCCAGAGTGGAAGTGGGAACATATTGCCATGGATTTCATAGTTGGATTACCAAGGACAAGGGCTAATCATGATGCCATTTGGGTTATAGTGGATAGACTTACCAAGTCAGCTCATTTTCTGCCTATAAATGAAAGATTTTCGCTTGACAAGTTAGTCCATATGTACTTGAAGGAAATTGTAGTTCGTCATGGAGTTCCTGTGTCTATTGTATCTGATCGAGATCCAAGATTTAATTCTAGATTTTGGAAAAGTTTTCAAGAATGTTTGGGAACGAGACTGAATATGAGTACAGCTTACCACCCACAGACGGACGGCCAGAGTGAAAGAACGATCAAGACAATTGAAGATATGTTACGTGTTAGTGCTATTGATTTCAAAGGGAGTTGGGACGAGCATTTACCTCTGGTAGAATTTGCTTACAACAACAGTTATCATGCCAGTATTGGGATGCCACCCTATGAAGCCCTTTATGGACGCAAATGCAGATCTCCAGTATATTGGGACGAAGTAGGAGAATGCAAAATACTTGGACCTGAATTAGTACAGCAGACAAAGGAAGTTGTTGAAGTTATCCAGAAGAGATTGATAGCAGCACAAGACCGTCAAAGGAAATATGCAGATCAATCAAGAAAAGACATGGAATTCGAAGAAGGAAGCTTAGTATTACTGAAAGTATCACCGTGGAAGGGATTAACGAGATTTGGAAAGAAAGGAAAGTTGAGCCCAAGATATGTCGGACCTTTTAAGATTCTAAAGGGCATTGGCAAAGTAGCTTACGAATTGGCATTACCTCCGCACATGGAGCACATTCACAATGTTTTTCACGTATCGATGCTTAAGAAGTATAATCCAGACTCTAGTCATGTAATAGAATATGAGCCAATAGAGCTTCAGGAAGACTTGTCATATGTAGAAAGTCCGATAGAAATTCTAGAGAAAAGAGAGAAAGTATTGAGAAATAAAGTGGTAAAGTTAGTAAGAGTATTATGGAGAAACCCAAAGGTTGAAGAGTCAACCTGGGAGTTAGAAAGTGATATGAAAGAAAAGTACCCTCATTTATTTTCTTAGGAGATTCTGAGGACAGAATCCTTTTAAGGGGGAAGGATGTAATATCCGGGATATGTCGTGTAATTATTTTTGCTAATAGACAATTATTATATGTGTTCAGTATCTATTCTGTGAATTATTTGTTAAGTGTTAAATGTGTTTGGATGTTTAAAAATAATATTAATTGAGTATTTTAATATTTATATGTCAAAAATAAAATATAGATAATTGTCATATCTTCCTATTTATTTTTATGTTGATTTATGATTTTATAGGAAATATACGGATTTTATAAAATCTTTTTCCGAGTATTTAAAAACTATTTTAAACAAACGGGAACCAACCGACGTCATCCGTTCTTACGTTTTTATAACCTGAAACTCTTCCGAGAACTCCTTCCTAACCTAATTGCAATATTCCGAGCATTTTCCATGTTTGACTTTTTCGATCCGCCGTACGGTTTGTCCTGTGCGGGTCCCGGCGCAACATTTTCGATACATTATTCGTTTCGGTAAATCGTTAAAACTCGTATTTTTGATAAACGAGATATTTTTATTAAATTATCACAAT
This sequence comes from Apium graveolens, assembly GCF_009905375.1. Classification (NCBI taxonomy): domain Eukaryota; kingdom Viridiplantae; phylum Streptophyta; class Magnoliopsida; order Apiales; family Apiaceae; genus Apium; species Apium graveolens. Next base: position 239,910,643 of record NC_133649.1, on the reverse strand, counting down.
TATCACCTCGTAATAGGTGTAACCAGGCGCTGAGACCAAGACCACAGTATAAATTGTACTGGTTTGGATAATTATCCCGAAAACCGGTACCATTTGGATCAGTTTTTCTAAATAAACGTACCATTTTGTATCTGGAATGATCCAACGGGATACTAATTTTCCGTAAATATAAATAGCCTTTACCGTATTTTATTCCGTATCAAAAATCATTTGCAGTCAGTAATTATATAATTTTCCAGAGAAAATACTTATATTCATATAATCTTCTGAAAATCAAACCACAAATTGAAGGTGTTAGTGAAGTCCGTTTGGAACGCTCGAGTAACCAAAACAGAGGTTTTGAGGTGTTCTTTCAGTTTCTTCAAGTTTCAGAACTGCAGAAATCAAGGTTTATTTTCTATATTTTTATTTATTTTCAAATTATTTTAATTAAAAATATGAATTTTTGTTCGGATGATTGTTTGGATGATTTGATGATTGCATGTTGTAGAGCTTGTTTTCCTGATGATTTTCATATGACTGATTTGGAGTTTAATAACATGTTCAAAATTGAGTTTTATCTTTGTAAGGCATATGTCATAGCCTATTTGTATATTCGAGGATTTAACTCAACTCAAATAAGAATTTAATAAGTAAATAGTGGATCTACCGTCAAAGAGATCTCGCAAAGTAATATCTGTCAAAGGATTCAGAAACAAGGTTCATCTACAGACTTGAGGAATTAATTCACTGGAAGAAGTTCAAGAAATTGATCATGCCTCAGTGATATAAATCAAGATTGTGGATTTAATCAAGTGACAGAGATCTCGTCAGGGTATCAATTAATTACATGGATTTAGTCTGAAGAAAATCAAGAGTATCAAGGTCAAGGCTTGAAGAAACGTCACGGAAGTTAGTCACTCATGAACCAGACAGTACATCGAGTGTCAACATTGAAGTGGTGGAATTGATTCATAATTGACAGCGATTTTCAGAAGATTTTCAGAAGAATGGTTGCTGCTCAAGATTAGTATTAATTCTCTATTAATTAATTAAGTCATATAATTTAATTAAGAAAATAAATTATATCTGCAAAGATTAATTTATTGATTAATTGAATTAATTGATTAATTAATTCAGAATTAATATTAAGGATTTTTAGAATTTAAATTGGATTAAAATCTATTTAAATTCAACAAGACAATCTGATTGTACTAATATGACAATCGGTATCACAATCAATAGTCATACCGAAAGTCATGCTAGTACAAATAATTGTCTTGCCGAAAGTTACACTGGAAGAGGATTGTCTTGCTAGTTCATTCTGATAGTCTTGCTAGTTCATTTGATAGTCCTACCGAACGTCTTGCTAGCTGTTGGGATTGTCTTGCTGAGCTCAGGATTGTCATTCCAGTTCATTCCATTCTATTGATTGATTAAAAAGACAGAAGCAGCCATTCAACAAATAATTCAACACAACAGAACCTGAGAACAAAAAGAAAAAGAAGCAGAACAAATATTTCATCTTCTCTGCTAATTTCAAGATCAAATTTCTAGTTTGTAAAGTTAAATCCAAACCACTAGAAATCTTTATCTTGTTCTTGTGTAACAATCTAGCGGATCAAAATCCCTAGAACTTAATCTCAAATCGCGTTTAGCATTTGATTCTAATTATTGCAAAACTAGAAAGAGTTCATGTCGAATTTATTCTAAATTTGTTATAATTAATTTGAGATTAATTCCTTGTAATCGATACAGTTGTTGTAACACCTTTCAAGTTTAATAATATTCTTATTTAACTTGAATTTTGTTTCACATTTTTTATTCCGCATTTATTCGATTATTTGGTATTGTTTGTATTCAACCCCCTTTCTACAAACACATTGGGACCTAACAATTGGTATCAGAGCCTTCTGATTAACGAACAAACCAAGATCCTAGACTTTTGTGATTTTTCAACTCCTTGAATTTTTATTTATTCTAAAATTCATAATGACTTCATAAAAAGTTGGAACCGTTAAAATCCCACTATTTGATAAAGAAAATTATATCATGTGGAAGAAGAAGATGCTCTTGTTTTTACAAGTTGCAAATCCCAAATATCTGAACTTGTTAAAGAAGGGTCCAACAACTCCAATGGTTATTGAACCAGAGGTGATAGTAGATGATGTTGTGATTACCAAATCTAGAACCTATCCAAAAGAGCCTGAAGATTTTACTCCTGCTGAAAAGGAAGAAGCCTCCTTGGATGCCAGCCTTCAATTAATATTAATTGATTCCCTTGATCCCTTGATGAACAGACATGTGATGAACTGTAAAAATTCCAAACACATCTGGGAAACTATTGAGTTGATTAATGAAGGTACAGAGGAAGTTAGGGAGAACAAGTTGGAGATCCTAACCTCTGAGTATGAACATTTTAAATCCAATCCAGGAGAAGGAATTACTGAAGTGTTTGAGAGGTACAATGCGTTGATCAACAACCTGAACATAAATGAGAAATATTATTCAATCAGGGAGGTCAACAAAAAGTTCTTTTTAACACTGCCAACTCATCTTGAACATAGAATCACTGCCATTAGAGAAGCTAGAGATCTGAGTGAGATTTCTTTGGATAGACTCTATGGTGTGTTAAAAACCTATGAGTTGGAGCAGATTCAGCAAAAGGAAGTCTACGGGAAAGATAGAGTGGTCAGCACATCTACTGCTCTTGTAGCTGAAGGTCAACAACAACAACAATCTCAACCGTCGGAGAGAATGGAACAGTTTTCCAAGGTTGAGGAAAATATGTTAGTAGAAGAATATGATCCTCCTACTACAAATCAATCCAGTGATGATTTTTATTCCTTGGAAGAGCTGGAGCAATTGGAAGATGAGTCAATGGCCCAAATTGTCAAGAGATTCTCCAATGTCAGATTCAAGAGAAATCCCAAGTTCAAGTACAAGTCCAACTACAACAAATTCCAGAAAGGTGGATCTTCATCCTCTAACACTAGCAGTGGTGGATACAAAACAGGGATGGTTGATCGGAGTACCATTAGATGCTATAACTGCAACGAGTTGGGACACTTTGCCACATAATGTAGTAAGCCAAAGCAAGTAAGGAAGAACTCTTATGATTCCAATCAGAAGAGTAACTCTGAAAGGGCTATCTGGCAAAGGGAAGAAGCTGGGATGATACTGATAGTGAAGATGAAGAAGAAGGGAATCTTGCTCTTATGGCTATTGATGGAAAAACTTCATCGTCAAGAAAAGAGGTAAAATATACTGATGCTGAATTAGTTTATCATCTAGGAGGTAACTTAGATTGTACTCATCGTGATAATGAACTGTTAAGTTTACAGATCAAAGACCTTGAGAAAGAGGTCAATGAATTAAGACTTGTGCACATTAATCAAGACAAGTTAAAAGAACAAGTATCTTTTCTAGAGAATAGAGTTGACTGTTATAGAAAACTCGAAACTATTCTCAAAGACAAGATCACCGGTCTTGAGACTAAGGTTAGAGCCTACTTCAATTCTTGTTTGAAGGCTAAAGAGTTCTACAGTAAGCAAGCTTTTAATCAAACATCTGGAATAGGTTATGATTACAATGTTGCTATTGGAGAATTAGGCATAAACTCCCCTCCTCATGTCTGTGCTAAAGGGAGGGAAGTACCACATGTGCTTAAGGGTGTTGATGAACCCCTCTATAAAGCATCAATTGCTGAACCATTTGATGCAACCTCTTCTGTTATTCAAGAAGAAATACGTGCTGAAGATCATGCTAATGAGAAGGTTGTTTCCAAGTCAAGTGTGTCGAAAGTTCCAGTCAAAGTTGTGAAAGCAACTGAGACTAACTCAGACACACATGAGTTGGATAACAAAAATGCCATGTCTACCATGCATAAATTGCCTGCTGTTAATCACTCTCATAAAGCATGTGGTGTTGCTAATTGTATGTCTTGTGCTTTTAATTTGATGTATGCTTATTTTAATGGTAAGCATGTTTCTAGTGATAAGACTACTCCTCGTCAGCATGTGAATAATAAGAAGCATGATAGGTCTAAGACTGCTAGTCCTTCTAAGGCTAGAAAGGAGACATTTGTGACTAAGCCTAAACATAAATTTGTTAAGGTTGTTTACAAGGTCAAATGTTCAGTCATTGAGGATGTTGAGACCATTAAAATTAAAAATGTTGTTTTTCCTGACAAATGACAATTCTACAAGTATGCCGGGCCCAACCAAGTTTGGGTTCCGAAGAAGGTCTAATCCATTTGAAGTGCAGGGCAGTATACAGGTGTAACCGGTAGTGTGGATTCTTGACAAGTGGATCATCAAGACATATGACCGGAGATAGAGCCCTGCTATCAAATGTGGATTGAGAAAGCTGGCCCACTGGTTACCTTTGGAGATAACAACAAAGGTTTATCTGAGGGATATGGCTGTTTGCAAGCTGGGAATGTTATCATTGAAAATTTGTATATTGTGCTAGGTTATTATCAGGAAGCAGTATCTAACATATAGCACCAGTGGCGAGACTTGAGAATATTACGACATATCAGGCACCTGCTGCACATTACACTTGGAATTGGACTCTAGTAAGATGTGTACAAGTGTACTCTTGGTTGGTGAGAAAAAGAGGAAGTCAATGCACCTCAGTTCATGGACTTTGCAGTTGCAGATCTATTGGACTATGCAATCTCTTCTTCACAATCTCACTTCAGGTTGGTATGAACTAGTGTACTGCTCAAGCAATCATCATATTTATAACTCTCTAATCACTAGGCACAATCATATTGTTTTATATGTGCAGTGAGTTTTAGGAGTAAATCAAACTTCTTTCTACATTAGTGATTTCTTATCTCATGTAAAATCTTTTGAAATCACTATTGTACATCATTACTCTCAAAATATTAAATGTATAATTTTCATTCATTATAGATCTTAAGTACATTTTATCTCTCTATATTGCCCTATGTTCTGTGATACAGGTTCAGTCTCCAATGGCTTTCTTTCATTGACAGTCATGAGGTTGAAAACCCACAACATCTATCCCAGACTGTAAAGACAAACACAGAAACAGAACCAACCAACACTCTCTTACCACTAAATGGAGTATGAATGAGCGTGAGGGAGATAGTGCCTTAGTGCACCACATAAGGAAGGTTCTGAAGTCAACCCATTAGCTTTGTCTCCTACATAGATGAGTAGTATTTAAACCGAGACAACTGCTAGCCCCCATACATCTTCTCAAAAAGATGTAATGGCTGAAAAGGCACAAAAACAGTTACCAGATTCATTCTCTCAACATGGTGCGTCTATTGAATTTTGCCTGTCGGCCAAGGCATCCGATGTAGTGTCACCACTTCAAACATAAACAATTCTTGATGCACAAGGAGAGGTTACACACACAAAGGATGAGTTGACGGAAACAAGAGTTTCGACCATTTTAAGGTCAGATTCGATTGTTTAAGGTTCGTTAATGGACCAATTGCCTTTACAGGTTTTAGGAGAGGATACTGATCCAAAAGCCATATGTCAGTGGTCAGTGTCTACCTCCCCAGGCTTAAATCCCCTGGATGCATCTGCGGATAGTGGATCTGACATAGGTGCAGATCGACAACTTGGTGACAATGATTCAGATATTACCTGATGAGTCACAAGGAAATGTCTTCACAGACATTAGAAGGGAACCTTGATCTTTATGCTAAATTCTTTGGATCATTGTTTACCTTCCCAAAATTCAAATCTGGAACCCTAAAAGGGAAACTAGCAACTTGTAAATTATGACTCAGATTCATCTGACGAGTTTAACAAGGATGGGGATTTGTGAACTCCCATTGCACCACCTGTGACCTCCTTAAGGATGGCTAAGGTGATTTTCCTTGCAGGTACAGCTGGATTGTGGAGCTATGAGAGAAGAGTGATACACTTGTGAGAATGAGTGTAAACACGAGTGGAGAGAAGAGTGAAACACATGTGAGGTACACTAAACAGAATCACACACTCACAGTGAGGAAGAAAGAGAAACTACTTGTTATTTATTTTCCAACCAAGTGAAATATGAGAACTCCTTCAGACGACGGCATACATTCCTTCTTTAAGGGGGAGATAAAAGCTTAAGTAATAGTTTGGAGGATTCCTCAACTAAGGGGGAGAAATAGCAGGGAGGAAGAAAAAGATCCTACATGTACACTACACCACACCATTGTTGTTTTTATCTGCGGATCCTATTGTACGGGAGAGGTGGTAAACGAAGGTGATCTTCTTTAAATCAGTTGATTCTCATAGGGGGAGAAGCAAGAGAGATATGGGCTTCTCAACAGGAAATGTGGTTGTACAAAAGAAGATGAAACTACTTGAAGATATGTTCAGTCTAGAGGTACATCTATTTGGAATCTGGAAAAGGTTAAATGTCATCCAGAACTTTTCTGCTATTTACTTTGCATTTCTCTTTATATCTTTTTCTTATTTGTTAGTTGAGTTATCCTCTAGGTATTTGTGTGTTATTGTCTAACAAACAAATAGGGGGAGATTGTAAGACATATGTCATAGCCTATTTGTATATTCGAGGATTTAACTCAACTTAAATAAGAATGTAATAAGTAAATAGTGGATCTACCGTCAAAGAGATCTCGCAAAGTAATATCTGTCAAAGGATTCAGAAACAAGGTTCATCTACAGACTTGAGGAATTAATTCACTGGAAGAAGTTCAAGAAATTGATCATGCCTCAGTGATATAAATCAGGATTGTGGATTTAATCAAGTGACAGAGATCTCATCAGGGTATCAGTTAATTACAAGGATTTAGTCTGAAGAAAATCAAGAGTATCAAGGTCAAGGCTTGAAGAAACGTCACGGAAGTTAGTCACTCATGAACCAGACAGTACATCGAGTGTCAACATTGAAGTGGTGGAATTGATTCATAATTGACAGTGATTTTCAGAAGATTTTCAGAAGAATGGTTGCTGCTCAAGATTAGTATTAATTCTCTATTAATTGATTAAGTCATATAATTTAATTAAGAAAATAAATTATATTTGCAAAGATTAATTTATTGATTAATTGAATTAATTGATTAATTAATTCAGAATTAATATTAAGGATTTTCAGAATTTAAATTGGATTAAAATCTATTTAAGTTCAACAAGACAATTTGATTGTACTAATATGACAATCGGTATGACAATCAATAGTCATACCGAAAGTCATGCTAGTACAAATAATTGTCTTGCCGAAAGTTACACTGGAAGAGGATTGTCTTGCTAGTTCATTCTGATTGTCTTGCTAGTTCATTTGATAGTCCTACCGAAAGTCTTGCTAGCTGTTGGGATTGTCTTGCTGTGCTCAGGATTGTCATTCCAGTTCATTCCATTCTGTTGATTGATTAAAAAGGCAGAAGCAGCCATTCAACAAATAATTCAACACAACAGAACCTGAGAACAAAAAGAAAAAGAAGCAGAACAAATATTTCATCTTCTCTACTAATTTCAAGATCAAATTTCTAGTTTGTAAAGTTAAATTCAAACCACTAGAAATCTTTATCTTGTTCTTGTGTAACAATCTAGCGGATCAAAATCCCTAGAACTTAATCTCAAATCGCGTTTAGCATTTGATTCTAATTTTTGCAAAAATAGAAAATGTTCATGTCGAATTTATTCTAAATTTGTGATAATTAATTTGAGATTAATTCCTTGTAATCGATAAAGTTGTTGTAACACCTTTCAAGTTTAATAATATTCTTATTTAACTTGAATTTTGTTTCACATTTTTTATTCCGCATTTATTCGATTATTTGGTATTGTTTGTATTCAAACCCCCTTCTACAAACACATTGGGACCTAACAATCTTCGAATTTTGAAATTAGGGTTTATAACCCGTATGAATGTTTTCAATTGAAATTTGGGGATTTTTGATTTAGGGGTTATTAGCTGTTGATTTATAGTGGGTTGTGTTCCTTATGAAATTTGCAATCGATTGGTATACAGCTCGTTATCAGAGGATGTCTGAATCGAAGGGAGTTGTATTTTGAAGTTTTCGCCGGTTCACCGGAAACCGGTGATGTTCTTGGCCATTTTCCGGCCAGGACAGGGATTATTGATATGATTTGATTGCATGGTTGTGTTCCTGGTTATCTGTAGATTATATCTGGAGCAGATGGTGGGGTGAGGATGCCGGAATCGTGTTCTCCGGCAACCCCTGTATTTTCCGGCGACTGGACTGCAAAATTGCAGTTTAGTCCCTGTACTTTTGTAGGTGATGAAGTTTAGTCCCCCAGGTTTCCAGAATTTGCAAAAATAGGATTCCTGTTTTAAAAATATTCAAAAATCATATTTTCTATTTATTTTAATTATAAAAATTCGTTTTTAATTTCTGAAAATTCTAAAAATCATTATTTTAATTCCAAAAATTATTTCAAAAATAAATCTGAAGTAATTAGTTAATTAATTTCAGTTAATATTTAATTGATTAATTGGTCAATTAATTCGAAAATTAATTGATTAATTGATTTAATTAATTATTAATTGATTTTAATTAATTATTTAATTAGATTTAATTATTTAAAAATGATTTAAAAATTTCGAAAAATAGTTTCGAGTTTTAAAATATTATTTTAAATTGTTTTCAAGGCTCGATAATTATTATAAAATTGTTTTGAAGCCAGATTTGGCCAGCTAAACCCTGTTTATTACTCCGAAATTGATCCAATGACCCGTTTTAATTCCGAAAAATATTTTAAAAATCATTTTAAATACCCGAAAGCCTATTTATGACCCGAGACTCCATTATAAATGATATATCATTGATTGTCTAACGTGTTATGTGTTATATGTGACTTGTTGGTTAACTGTCGGTATATATATTCGATGTTTACTTGTTTATAGTATAACTTTCAATCCGTTAATCGGATTTGGGTGAAACGAATGGTAGATAGAAGTATATGTCGAATAGAATCGTATGAGTTGAATATTGATAGATGCTTATAATATGTGAGAAGAAGAGGCAAGGCGTAGGAAAGGGAAACAGATAGTCGAGGAGTAGATGGTTGTTATTGAAAGTTAGAGAACTATAGCAAGCTAATACCAGGCAAGTGTTCTGAACTTTCTCGAGATATATTATAGTGGATTGATAGTCCTGTTTTATATTGCAAGTGCTTTGAAGCACTGAACCCAAAACCCTGATTCCAGTTATTGATCTTGAGTCATAAACCTTATTCTTTCTAAACCATTGATTGTTGTACACCCAAATACGAACCACAAATATACGATACTACTCCATAAATACATACAAACTAAATACTAAACACTGAACCGAATTACTTATATACTCAAACCATTGTATCTTATGATTTGAAAGACCAATTCCTGGTAACCCTGAAATATTGATTCCTTTGTTATCCAATTCTTTCATTACCTAACATCCAAGCTTTGAAAATGCGATATTGATCCTTATGCAGATTGAAACCATTTCATTATTGAACGTCCAATGTTGTTAATGATTCTGTTTATTGCTTATTACTGTTTATTCTGTTATTATGTTAAAATTAGATTGTTTTTATAAAATATGGACCAGATTCGTGGTCAAACCATATAATGGTCAAGTTAGGCCAATGTGTGCCTTGGATCCAGTAGTTAGAGCAGTGATGTGTGCTTTGCTCGGGGTTAGTGCATGACTGATCAGCAGCCTAACCTTGGTTTTTTTAAATGAAAATATAATATCCAATTCTAAATCATAATTCATTGTTCACTTGGTATCATAACCCTTTTCACTTGATGATCATTATTCTCAGTTTTGTCATTGTGACTTGCTGAGCTAGTTAGCTCATTTGTGCGATATTGTTTATGTTCTTTTCCAGTTAAGAAGGAACCAGTTGGTAACGAGGATCCCCAGTCCACCGCGAGAGCTAGGGGTTCAGGTTGATCAAGTTAAGCTAGTAGGCACCTTTTGGAGTAATTTAAGTTTGTAAAAGTTTGTAATAATGTTAATTACACAGTTCTGAGTTGGAATAGTTGGGATTTGAACGGTTTGTAATATAAGTGTGCGTTTGGCTTGTGTGCATACTTTAACCTGTTGCGGTCCGTGGTAGTTGGTAAGTAGGGTCACTGCATATTATTATTATCTTTATTATTGTTATAAGCAGGTTATAAATAAGGTATGTGTGTGTGGACCCCAAACTTCTGACCCGGGTTTGGAGGGCACCACAACTAGCCTCTTACGCCTCTATCCAATCCATCGGGAATTCATTTGGAAAACCTTATATTGGAAGAAGGAAAAAGTTGACTAAATTCATAATTAACATTATCAAGAATGTGAAATCATTTGGACTCATTCAAGTCAAAAATCATTCTTATGTTTAATTCAAGATTTGAAGGAAAGTGAAAGGGTCAAGCGTAAACAGGGATCAATACAAAGGAACTGGATCAAATGATAAACAGGGTTAACTAGTTCTGATTGAAGAGAGTTTCAACAATCAACTCATGACAGGGTTCACGGGTCAATGAAGAATTTGGATTGATCAAGACATTAAGTAAGGAATAATGTAAAAGTTCTTTTAGGGTTTACGATATCATAAGATAACAAAGGGAATAATACGATATTCAGGGTACGAATCAACAGGGTTACGATAAAGGATTGAACAGGGCCTGATATTAAATTGCCAAAAGAACAATATCAGGCTTTCTGAGAATCAATAACAGGTATATCAAAATTACAAGAAAAAGCCTCTAGTTAATCATGGCATCAATAATTTCCTCTCTATAAATAATTTACAAGAGAAGGCAGAGTTACTTGCCTTAAATCGCTTTCAAGCTTTACTGAAATTGAACTACTGCCACCTAGGATTTTTCCCTTTTCTAGCCTGAATGCCTCCGCTATCTGAATCTACAATCCAAAATAGAATCCCTAATTAGCAACTTACTCAACACTCGACGTTTCTCAGAACGCCTAACGATTACCCCATATCGCAATAACACTTAACTCGTATACTCATGCATAATCATAGTATACTCACATAACACATAACAAGTATATACTTGACCATATTCTCATAACATGCTTTATGATATACTCGTATACTCCCAAGTTACAATTAATCATCGAATCACAGAGTACGACTCAATGATATCACATAACATATTATACCTTAATACTCCAAACCCTAATTATATAACCTTATGTCAAAACGACTCGTCCTTTTCCTTTTAATCCCAAATTTTGAACCAAAACACATAGTAAACCAAAAAAATAAATCGACAACCAAACAACTTATTCCTTTCTTTTTAACTCAAAAATTCAAACCAAAATAATGGAACCAAGCCAAGAAATCAACATGCAACCACTTATTGTCATCATGCATAATCTAGATTTCTATCCTAGCTTTATTAGGACTTAAACTAATTAAATATTGCCATATCATCCATTCATACCATAAAATTCGAATCAAAACTAGGTCACAAGCAACAAATTATCAAATTACAAATCCCATCAACCAATCAAGTAGTTTAAAACTTATTCCTTTCTTACAAATCTAAGCCTTATTTGGCCCTAATGAAACCAACAACATGCAACTCTTAAATTAACATGCAAAGTCAATTTTTATCTTTAAAACTTATCTTCACTCAATTCTTAACAAGAAAACCCTTTAAACTCTTTTTCTTTTACATAAAATCGAACCAAAATCCAATCATCAACATGCGAGTCCAAAAATTATCTATTAACCAGCCATGATCAACTTGCATGCCCAAAAATTAGCTTTTAACTAACAATGATTAACATGAAAGACCAAAATTTAACTATTAACTAACAATGATCAATATGCAAGTTCGAGAATCAAGCATAAACTCAAGTTCAAGTCACAACTCATCCATTCAAATCATTTAAAAGAAAAACCGAACCAAAAATCAGATTTTTAAACCAAAACCCTTTGAAAAACTTGAATCAAAATCAAACCCTCCTTTTTACTAGAAAAATTTGAACCAACATCAAAACAAAACCAAGAACATAATTCAGTGCACAATACTCTCTTAAGATCACACACTAAGAAATTATGTTTTCTTAGATATAACCAAGAGATGTTGATGCAAAAACCTTCTTAAACACTTACATTCAAAGATTATATAGATAGAGGATTGAAAATGATGAATATCAATGGAAAGATCTTTAAAATCTAAGTATTATTTGATGTTGCATGTAGGTGAGAGAGAGAGAGAGAGAGAGAGAGAGAGAGAAAACTCGGGAGAGAGTGAGAGAATTCGGGAGAGAGAGAGAAAAGAAAAGAGAAAGAAAGAGTGAGCCAAGAGGAAGAAGAGAGTGGGGAGGAAGGATGGAAAAGTGGGTGTATTTATAAGTGAGTGGAGGGGCAAAATGGTCTTTTACCAACTAATTCTAGAAACTTCTGTTCTTTTATTCAAAAACCCAAAAAACGAATTTGGATAATACATAACTCCCTCAGAAAAGGTGAAAATGAGATGAAAAAAATTTACAATATAGATCTTGAAGTTAGCTTTCTAACCATATTTTAAAATAATTTTTGAGCGTACGGTTTATTTTATATGAATTTTACAAGATTACACTTAAAATAGAAATATAACCCAATAAAATCATTTTAAAATACGCTGATCACAAAATAATTTCATCTATTATTTTTAGAAAGTCTCCAGGACTATTTCGAAGATAATAAAGCAAATTTCACGCCTTGACCATACTCAATTTTATAAAAATATATAAAGGTTCAATAAACCTTATTTAAATCAAATAAATCCTTTAAAATCATTTCAAGAGATTTCTGAATCACAGTCATGCACATTAATAGGCAATAACATAAAATTACATATCATGACTCATATTGCAACATACTCAAGCATAAAATTTCCCTCTTTTTATTAATATTCACTTTTCGCGTAACGGGTCACATCCTGACTAACGGCCCGATGCTGAGCGTTTTCAACTACGCTTCACAATCATACTCCATATACTAGCTGACACGTAAAACTGGAATATAATATTCATTTAAAAATTTCTATTTAACACATAATTCGTATTAATTTGCTTAAACACCTTAATCCCTTTTTAAGACGGGTTCCGTTCAACTCGACGATCCGACAACACAACTTAGCCTTTAGCTGACTCATCAAGCTGGAACGAGTTACTTTACGTTCCTAGTTTCTGTTATACAACGATAACAGTTAATCCACATAATCATTTAACCTTTTATATATTCACATAAATTCACAATTACAACATAAAATTATACTTTATTTACTTAATCACGTCGCGAAATTTCCAGTCGCTACAATCTACCCCCTTAAAAGGATTTTGTCCTCATAATTTAGTCTAAACAAACAAATGGGGATAATTTTGCATTTCACTTTCTAATTCCCACGTTGATTCCTCTATCTTAAGATTTCTCCACAATACTCTAACTAGAGGTACAACTTTATTTTTGAGCGCGTTCTCTTTTCGATCTAAGATTCACACTGGTTGTTCCACATAGGACAGATCTTGCTGAATCTCTATCGGTTCTAACTCGATCACATGACTGGCATCAGCATTATATTTCTTCAGAAGAGTGACGTGAAACACGTTATGAAGATTTTGCATATGCGGAGGTAGCACTCACTCATATGCCATTTTTTCAACTTGTCTTAGCACTTCGAAAGGTCTAATATACCTAGGAATCAACTTTCCTTTATTCCCAAATCTGGTTAAACCTTTCCACGGAGATATTTTTAACAACACTTTGTCTCCAAGTTCGAGTAGCACATCCTTTCGGCTCTGGTCTGCATACTTCCTTTGTCGATCTTGAGCAGCTATCAGTCTTTTGTGAATCACTTCCACTTTCTCTTTCATTTGTTGCACTAATTCTGGGCCTAGCAGCTTGCGCTCGTCAACTTCATCCCAATAGATAGGGGATCTGCATTTTCTTCCATACAACACTTCATAAGGCGGCATGACGATACTTGCGTGATAACTATTGTTGTAGGAAAATCTAATCAATGGCAAATGGTCATCCCAATTTCCTTTGAAATTGAATGCACAAGTTCTCAATATATCCTCAATCGTTTGAATAGTCCTTTCACTTTGTCCGTCTGTCTGCGGATGATACGCGATTCTCATCTTCAACTTCGTTCCCAAATGATCATGAAATTGTCACCAAAATCTTGAGTTAAATCTCGGATCTCTATCAGATACGATAGGCACTAGAACTCTATGATGCATTATGATTTCGTCCAACTACAGCTTGACCAACTTTTCCAATTAGAATATTTCATTGATAGGCAATAAATGTGTTGATTTCGTTAGTCGATCGACTATTACCCAAATTGCGTCATTATTAGAATTAATCTTTTGCAATCCTACCACGAAATCCATCGCGATATGCTCCCATTTCCATTCGAGTATATCCAGTGGTTGAAGAAATCCACTTGGTCGCTGATGTTCCACTTTCACTCTTTGACACGTATAACATTTACTTATCTATTACACAATCTCCTTTTTCATGTTTGGCCACCAATAACTTTCTTTCAAATCCTTTTACATTTTCGTACTTCCAAGGTGAATTGAAAATTGCGAGTTATGCGCTTCGTGCAAAATCTCGGGCTTCAATTACATAATGTTAGGAATCCAAATACGTGAGCCAACATGATTTATTCTTTTTTCATCCTTTTGAGCTCTCACTTCTTCTCTTGACAATTCGCTCTTTTCGTAGTTCATCACTTGTTCTTCACAACATCGAATCTTTTCCAAGATTTCTGGATGAAATGCCACACATACATTGCTTCATTTGCAACTTTTGGGACTCCTAATTCTATTTCCAATTTCTCAAATTCCTTGATCAACTCCTCACATAAAGTCAACACATTCAACCTTTCCTTACGGCTCAACGCATCCGCTATAACGTTCACCTTCCCAGGATGATAACTTATCGTACAGTCGTAATACTTGATCAATTCCAACCATCTCCTTTGCCTCATGTTTAGTTCTTTCTTCGTAAAGATATACTTTAAGCTCTTTTGATCCGTATAATTCTCACACTTTTCTCCGTATAAATATTGCCTCCAAATCTTAAGAGCAAACATTATTGATGCTAATTCCAAATCATGCGTAGGATTACAAACTCACCTTTTTCATCAGGTAGAACCAACACTGGTGCGGTTACTAACCTTTTCTTAAGCTCTTGAAAACTTTTCTCGCATTTTTCCGTCCAAACAAACTTCTCGTTCTTCCTTGTCAACTTAGTCAATGGGACATCGATCTTAGAAAATCTTGAACAAATCTATTATAATATCCCGCTAGTCCGAGAAAGCTTCTTACTTCCGTAGGAGTCTTTGGTCTATCCCAATTCATCACAGCTTCTATCTTTGCGGGATCGACTTTAATACCTTCATTGTTAACTACATGTCCAAGAAACTAAACTTCCATTGACCAAAATTCAAACTTAAAAAACTTCGCGTATAATTTCTCTTTTCTTAAAATTCTCAAAGAGATTCTCAGATGTTTCATATATTTGGCTTCCGTCTATCAAGATATCGTCGATAAACACTATTACGAACTTGTCCAAATATTGCATAAACACTCTATTCATGAAATCCATAAATACAGCTGGCGCATTCATCAAACCGAACGCCATTACTAAGAATTCATAATGCCCATATCTTGTTCGAAATGTCATTGGGTATGTCTTCTGCTTTAATCTTTAGTTGATGATACCCAGATCTCAAATCAATCTGTGAGAAACAAGTAGCTCCTTTCAGTTGATCAAATAAATCGTCGATTCATGATAGAGGGTAATTATTCTTAATCGTGAACTTATTCAACTCGTGATAATCTATACACAGCCTCATACTTCCATCTTTCTTCTACACAAATAGCACTGGTGTAACAACCCAAATCCAGGGTCAAGATTTGGTGTCACGAAACAATCGTTACATAAAATAAAAGAATATTCAATTAACCCCTTGAATCCGGATCGTTTACAGGTTATGGTATGAAACAAGAATCTAACCTTCTACAACTCACAATAACTAGAAATCAAGTGTAAATACCTTTGTACTAATGCTCTTATCAAATTCTTCTAACATCTTCAACCTCTCGCAGCGGAGATTTCTCTAACTTCTGTTGTCTATCAAAGCTATTCACTTTTATCCTTATCTATTTCTGGAAGAAATAAGAATTTACAAAGCAAGAGTGAGCCAAAAATGCCCAGCAAGTATATAATTTGAGTTTCAAGCATTAGTATCAAAGGAACATTTCCGGACAAAATCTTTAACCAATTTTAAATAATTCTATTTATTTGAGTGAGTTGAGCGACTGAACCTTGGCTGTTACCAGCCTCCAATTTAAATCCAAAAGTGACAAGCGATTCCCCGATCCATCTCCTGAATCAGGATTTTGTCCGGTTTTTGGAATCATAAAACCTTTTGAGAGAGAAGGCCGTTAATGGCGATCAACAACAAATTAGACTGGACACTAGTTCACACTTATACCCGCTGATCAGTCAGGATACAATGTAGATCTATACCTAACCGTATAGATCCATTCAGGTACCTAGGTTCTATCGCCCAAGGGTCCGGTCCATTCCCGACCTATGGGATCCAGCTCATCACTGGTCCTCACAATAACAATCCAGTCCGTAGAGTGTTTTGAATTCAAATCATTTTGAATTCAAAACATCCCAATTCAGGGTTCGCAAATAACCCGAAAGAATGGGTATTTGCTCAAGAGAACAATCGAATTATAGGAACAATAATGAAAAGAACATGCATAATCAGAGTAATTGCAGCGAAATGTAAAATATTTAACTATTCTGAACTTAGAATAGGAACGAAGAAATCATTGCAGTATTTTAAAAGAAAAATCAGGAATACTTGCCTCAATAATCTTTAATCGCTATTACTAGTTGACTTTGGTTCGATTTGGACGTTCGGCTTTATCGTCAAATTACTATTCCATTCTGGATACGATCCCAACATTCAGGCCCTTCGATTGGAATTTCGTTGATCTCGACGTCTAATCACTAGATCATTCCTAGTCCCACGTCAAATCTCGGGTCTTCCGACTAGGACCTACAGGGTTAAAATACCCTAATTCAGATAATCGTTTCGCTTAACATCACACCACTATCCTGTTCTACCCATACGATTTCATAACCCAACTCATATTTATATGTATTATTGAAATACACATAACAATTATGGTTCACATATTCGAAACTCGGTTCGGTATTTATTTTTGGAAAGTACATATACTCGTCATTTTGAAAAGTAGGGTAATCGATTATTCACAAAATATTTGGTCACGCCACGTAATTAGGTTTCGTATAATATAATTATATATTATTGTTCAACGTCTCCGATAATCGTGGGTTATGCTCCCGTATTTTCGGAATTAATTTCCCGAAAATCGGGCGGCGTTTCCTTTGTTTATCGGCCTACCCATCGATATCAAATCGATGTCAAATCACAACAACAATTAAATCACAACAACAACCAACCACCATTTGTCATCCCAATCACCGATACAATTCAGTTATTAATTATTATTATTCATATTTTTATATTTTTATTCATATTTTTATTTTATTCGTAGGACTCAGATTCTATCATCACAGTCCAACGTCGGCTCACCGAAGCTTATCGACGACGGAGATAAAATTCACGGGTTTTCGATTATATCGAACATTCTTCGCGAATTTCATCGATGATTAACAATTAACTTTCGCAACATCGATTGATCAACCACAAAACATTAATCAATTATTATTTCCTGCAAAAATAAATAAATATAATAAAACTCAGTCCAAAATAATCAGGCCACAATACAACATAATCGAAACTGTCACAGGTACACGCGCGGAGGCACGCAGCCACGCGCACAAAGAACAGCCGGCTGCCATGCCGGAAAAACAGGCGACAACCGGAGATGAAGGCGGCACAGGCAACTAAAACCACAACACACATATATATACAAACCCACACAGACTCACGCACACACACGCACGCATAACAACCACATACAGATGCACGCGCCGCCACTCCCTCGCGGGAAAACGGAGAGGGCGGTGACGGAATAGAGGGGACAACAGTACATAGAAATTACCGAGAGAGCAGAACGAACAGGGTTGAGAAAAGAGAAGGAAGAGAGATTCAGAGAGAAAGGAATCGAGATACAGGGGAATCGATTGAGAGAGAGGAAAAGAGGCGGTGATGCTGTGAAGGAGCAAGGTTAAAAGAAAGTAATTGATAGAATATAATCCCAATCTATTTCCAGTCTGCTTTTATCCGAATACAACACCGACAGTTATTATTTTAAAGAACAATCCTCGGTAATATAAATCGAAATAACTCCAAATAAACTTCAAAATTCCTGAAATAATTAAATCCAATAAAATATAAAAAATTTATAATTATTTAAAACATTTTTAAAACACTCAAAGTACCTGCATGTTTCAATTTAACGAACAAACATGCGATTAAATAAAAGCTAGAAAATTTCGGAAACAATTTTAAAATTCTCGAAATATTCTAAACATAATAAAATGTGAGTTTTATAATTTTTGAAGAATTCTAGAATTAAATATTGATTTTACAATTAAATACAATTAGAAAATCATTTAAAGATAAATAATCAATAAAATGTTGATTTCTAAAATTTATAAATTCCTAAAAATAATAATTAAAATTATAAAATAATATAAAAAAAATTTAGAAACAACTTTAGAATTTATAAGAATAAATATTTAGTAAAAATACTTTAAAAATGAATTAAATTCATACAGCTCGATAATTAATTATAAAATTAATCTCCGCATCCAACAAATCACAAATAATTAATAATACAGCAAAACATAGCTGATAGAACCGTCACACATTTCATTTATTTCATAGTTCGATAATTACATTTACAAATCGGATCCGAAAATATGTTATTTAGCCGCTAAGTAACTAAAAAGATGATACGATATTAATATCAAATTTGGATAATTATCAAAACAAAGCTTCCTATAAAATACTTCATACGAAAATAAGGTAATAATGTCTCGCCTTCTGAGAATACGAATTTTTATCGATATATAAAATGATTTGCGTATCGAAAATTTTACGCCGGGACTCATACGGGTCAAACCGTATCCCGGATCGAAAAAGTCGAAACACAAAAAGTGTTCAGAATTATCAGATTAGGTTAGGAAGGAGTATTCGGAAGAGTTTTGGGTTGTAAAAACGCAAAAACAGTTGAAGTGGGACGATTTCTGATTCTAAAAAGTAATTTTTATAATCACATAAAAATAATCATTATTGATTCTATAAATCCTTATAAAATTACATAACCCTCCAAAAATTACCAGAAAATACCAAAGCAATCTATATTTTATTCTGGATAATTAAAGATTAAAATATCTAAATTTTTTTATAAAAAATAAACATCCAAATATTATTATCAGTCATCAGATAATTCACCAAATTTCAAATAAAATCACATAATAATTATTTATTGATGAAATAATTACATAATATTTCTCAGACGTTACAACTGGTGCACCCCACGGGGATACACTCGGGCAAATTACTCCTTTGTCAAACAATTCCTGTAATTGCGTCACTAATTCCTTCATATTGATAGGCGCCATTCTATAAGGAACTTTCAAAATTGTTTTCGCTCCAGGAGCCAAATCAATCGTGAACTCGATCTCTCGATCCGGAGATAGTCCAGTTAATTCATCTATCTGGAAACATATGTAACGCCCTCCAAACCTGGGGTATAAATCTGGATGTTACTAGCTAAATACCAAACCTGTACAAACCTGTATAACAAATAAGCAAATACATATCTAACCCCTTTAATATTAACCAGGATCTTTTTAGGTTAAAGTATGAAAACAAGAACAACTCTCTACCTTTATTAGAAACCAAATTTAAATTCTCACAGAACTCCCTTTATTACAAACCATTGTCTAATAAATTTTAAACTACATTCATCTTTATTCAAATACACACATTATCTACCTACACTACACCTGCTCAGGTAACTCAAAACTTTCCTCCTGAATTGGGATCAACACTTTTGGTATTAGAAAGTCCCGCTGCTTGACTCGTTTCTTTACCACGCGAGTCCTGATAGGTTTCATTTTCCTTCTTAACTGAAAACAATAAGGCGAATAACAACAAAAAAGGGGTAAGCCATAAGTTGCTCAACAAGTCCATAATATATAAGTAGTGTAATAATAAACTAAATGAACCTGTAATTTGGTTACACCTGCAAAGATATAACCTCGCAAGACAAGAACAAAGGCCATTATCGGTGAGTATCAATAAAATAAACTGGACACAAGTACGCACCTATATCCTGTTGATCAGCCATGATACAGTGCAGATCCATACCTCAATGTATAGACCCATCTGGGTACCTAGGCTCTACGGCCCAACACAAGGATCCGGTTAATTCCCGGTCCTTAGGATCAAGTGTATACCTGATCCTAATCGTCACCATCCATTCCATAAAGGAGCAACCGGAACAATCGGTATGCTTTAATGTATCTCAACATCAGAATATATCAGGATATATGTATATATATATAAACTATTGGAATATGAATAGAGGATTCAACGAATTAGGAGAAATCAGAAATCGAAATGGAATATGAACAAAGCAATGATAATTGTGTATCAGTGTTTGTGAACAGGAATTATCAGTGTATAACTGCGATAAGAATTTGAAAGCAATTCACTATTCTAAATTTAGAATAGGGGAAAACTTGCCTTTCACGCAATCTACCACAAGTAAATCACCGTTCTCTAATACTGGCTCGGTCCGCCTTGTTGGATTCGTCTCTATCGAAGAAAGATGCATATTTAGTCATCTCGTATCTCAATCGCATCTCAAACCGACTTCACACAGCCCATATTGTCTACCCATACGCGTCGTATAATAATTAGTAATAATTAAGACTCGATTAACCACATAATTCACATAACACATAAGTCATATAGTCATTCAAGGTTTAAAATAATTTTTAAAATCGAAATCGACTCGCTATTCGCTTTAATGAACAATATCTAGCTCGTTTCCTATTTTTCAGAATTTATTGGACTCGTCTCTATAAGTAATAGGGCATATAAGTAAATAAATATCGAAAGCCAACTCGCTTCTTATAGAAATTAGGATTTAAAACTATTTTAATGAAAATAGATCATTTTTCTGAGTTGAAGGGCTTTCATTTCGCTTAAATCGGATAAACGGTTCAATTATTATTTGATAAATAAGAATAAAATAATTTATTATTCAATATAATGAATTATTAGAAATAATTGAACCTCAAAAATATTTTTAAATAGTTATTTAGGAAAAATCAGAATTAAAAATGATTTTTCCATAATTTTGTGAGTTAAAATGAATTTATTATGAATTATTGAAAATAATTTGATTAATTATCAAAATAATTATCATTTTTAAATATTTAATAAATAAATAAATAATTTTGATTTTTAGAAAATATTTCAGAATTATTTATAATATAAATCAATTAATTAAATAATTAATTAATCAATTTATAAAATAAATAAAACTAATTTTTATAAATAATAAAATTAAAATTAAAATTAAAAATCCAGAAATAGTTGTCAGAAAATTGTTTTATGACAAAACGGATCAAAACCGGGTTGAAAACCGGGTTCTGAAAACACAATCGGGTCGCCAAGAACAACCTGACCCGCCGGAAAATTTTCAGAATCCGGTGACCGACTGTAACTCCGGAGATCACGATTTAGGCTAAAATCAGTACCGTTTGTACTTTTTTTGCATGGTTTCAATCCTAAAAAACACCCCAAACTTATATCAATCGCTAATCGACCGTAATAAACCCTGAACATCATTCTCCGATCAAATTGACTCAAAATCCGGCCAAAAACTGATATGCTTCATCTGTACATGGAACTCTAAGATCCATAGTTCAAAACAAAGCTTGTTCAACACAGAATCAAAGCCCTTACATCTAAGGAACCAAATATTCATCAAAATCAAAAACGTATAAATCAAAATTGAACATAAACCCAAGAACTCGAACTATCACTTACAGCTATCATTTGTTAAATTAACTATCACAAATCGACTATAAACTATCACATAAAGCTATTCAAACCATTAATTTCAACAGATAACCGCATAATAAAAAAGTACCAATTCAGACATGAACTCTAGAATTCGAAATTGAAAAATAACACATCAAAACTTGAAATTGATACCAGAAATCGAAAGAACAGATCAAGAGGATGAGAGGATGAATTTGGATACTCACATCACTTGATTTGATGCAGAAAATCGATCGAAATCACGCCTTGATTCTTGACCCGATTTTGGAAAAACACGACCCGGAAAACAGAGAATTTTCGTATTTTTCTAATTTTTGATAATTAATTAATAATAATTAAATAAAAATTAGGCTATTTATAGTAGGTAAAATAATACTCCTAATTAAAATTAAGTCCCTAATTATACATCAATTAAAATTAATTGGCCCCTAATTTTATAATTTTTGAGTACTAATTACTAATTTTTAAATAGTTAATATATACAATATATATGCCAAAAATTCCCAAAAACTGTGAATAATTCATAAATACAAAGAAATGGTATATTTGAAAGTCCTATAATTTTATAAAAATAAAAATATGATTTTTGTGGGGTTTTTAACACCCGAAGGGGCCCGGAAAATTCATTTTTCGCGAAACAAGAAAATTTATAAAATATCTAGATGTTCTGAATAACGCAATGGTACACGCCATTCTAAGAAAAATAAGGCCAATTATTTTATTTGAAATATCATCTATTAAAACACAGTTCGGGTCGTATAACTTTTGATATGAAAACTTTTAATACGAAATAAAATATCCGATAAATACCCAGAAAATACCCTGACGATACGCAATGCACATAACACATAACAGTTAGGGTTTTAACTAATTACACATAAATGACATACTAACACACATAATTTATCTTTATTACCATATAATACAAGCGTAATTTCCCAATCGTTACATCCTTCCCCCTTAATAGGATTCCGTCCTCAGAATCTTGCTAAGAAAATAACTGGGGATACTTTTCTAACATTTCACTTTCAAGTTCCCAGGTTGACTCTTCAACCATAGGATTTCTGCACAAGACTCGTACTAAAGGTATAGACTTATTTCTCAACACTCTCTCTTGCCGATCTAGAATTCTTATTGGCCGCTCCATATAAGACATATCAGGTTGAATCTCGATCGGCTTATATTTAATTATATGTCTAGAATCAGGATTATATCTCTTAAACATCGACACGTGAAACACGTTATGGATATGCGGCATGTGAGGTGGTAAGGCTAACACGTGCACAAGTTTCCCGATTTTCTATAAGATTTCAAATGGACCAACGTATCGTGCCTTTAGTTTACCCTTGTTTCCAATCTAGTCAATCATTTCCATGGTGATATTTTTAGTAACACGTGCTCCCCTTCTTGGTAGTCCATATCCTTCCTAGCTTAATCTGCATATTTGCATTATCGATTTTGTGCTGCTTCAAGTCACTTTCGGATAAGCTCTACTTTTTCCTTAGTATGTTGAATCAATTTTGGACCTAGAATATTGCGTTCACCTACTTCATCCCAATACACATGTGATCTCCATTTCCTCCCGTATAAAGCTTCATAAGGCGGCATTCCAATGCTTGCATGATATCTATTATTGTACGCAAATTCTACTATTGGTAAATGCTCGTCCCAACTGCCTTCAAAATCAATTGCGCATACTCGTAACATATCTTCAATTGTTTGGATAGTTCTTTCACTCTGTCCCTCTGTTTGTGGATGATAAGCAGTACTGATATTTAGTTTGGTACCGAGGCATTCTTGAAATTGTCTCCAGAATCTTGAATTGAAACATGGATCTCGATCAGATACAATGGATGCAAGAACTCCATGTCGCATCACAATTTATTTGAGGTATAAATGCACTAATTTGTCAAGCGAAAATCTTTCGTTGATTGGAAGAAAATATGCTGACTTGGTTAGTCTATCGATGATCACCCAAATTACATCATGATTTGCTCGGGTTATTGGAAATCCTACCATAAAATCCATTGCTAAATGTTACCATTTCCATTCTGGAATATCCAGTGGTTGTAGTAATCCGCTGGGACATTGATGTTCTTCTTTGACTTGTTGGAACGTATAACATTTACTCATCAACTCTGCTATCTCTATCTTCATATTTGGCCACCAAAAGTTTTCTTTCAGATCTCGATACATTTTTTTGCTTCCTGGATGTATGGAATAACTTGAGTTGTGAGCGTCTCGTAAGATTTCTTCCTTCAATTCGGGCACATTAGGTATCCAAATTCTTGATGAAAATAGTAGAATTCCTTTATCATCTTTCTGACTTGTAATTTCTTCTCTTGTTAGACTGTCGTCTTCTTGGCTCATCACTTCTTCTTGACATCTTCTAATCTTTTCAAATAATTCCGGTTGAAATGTCATTGTATAGATTACTTCAGTGGGTTCTCCTGGAATACGAACTTCAATTTCCAATTTCTCAAATTCTCTGACTAATTCTTCTGAAGAAGTCAACATATTCAATCTCTTTTTCTTGCTTAATGCATCTACTACGACATTGGCTTTTCCTGGATGATAGCTGATTGTAACATCATAGTCCTTGATCAATTCTAACCAGCGTCGCTGTCTCATGTTGAGTTCTTTCTGCGTAAAGATATACTTCAGACTTTTATAATTCGTGTAAATTTCACACCTCTTGCCGTAAAGATAATGTCTCTAAAGTTTCATTGCGAACACGATAGCTGCTAGTTCTAGATCATGTGTAGGATAATTTTGTTCATGAGGTTTCAGTTGTTTAGAAGCATATACAATTACGTTACCGTGCTGCATCAATAAGCATCATAGTCCTCGATATGAAGCGTCGATGTAAATGACAAAACCCCCCGTTCATCTGGTAGTACAAGTACAGGTGCGGTCACCAATCGATTATTTAGTTCTTGAAAACTTTCTTCATATTTGTCATTCCATATGAACTTTTCATTCTTTCGAGTCAATCTAGTTAATGGCGTAGCTATTTTCGCAAAATCCTTAACAAATCATCTGTAATAACCAGCCAATCCCAAGAAACTTCTGACTTCTGTCAGGGTCTTTGGTCTTTCTCAATTTAATACAGCTTTAATCTTTGCTGGATCAACCTTGATTCCTTCACTACTGATTATGTGGCCCATAAATTGTACTTCTTTTAACCAGAATTTGCATTTCGAGAACTTCGTGTAAAGTTGTTCTTTTCTTAAAATATCCAAAACAATCCTCAAATGCTCAGCATGTTCTTCTTCAGTCTTCGAGTAAATCAAGATGTCGTCAATAAATAAAATCATAAATTTATCCAAAAACCTCTTGAATACCCTGTTCGTTAAATCCATGACAGCTGCTGGTGCATTAATCAGACCGAATGCCATTACAAGAAATTTATAATATCTATATCTGGTGCGAAAAGCAGTCTTGAGAATATCTTCAGCCTTGATCTTCAATTGATAGTATCCCAATCTTAAGTCTATCTTAGAAAACCATGCGGCTCCTTTTAATTAATCAAACAAATCATCGATCCGTGGTAAATGATACTTATTCTTGATAGTCAGTTTATTTAACTGACGATAATCAATACATAGTCGCACGCTGCCGTCTTTCTTCTTCACAAACAATACCGTTGTACCCCATTGGAGTACACTGAGTCTTATAATTCCTGTGTCCAGAATGTCTTGCAATTGCGTTGACAATTATTTCATTTCAACTGGTGCCATTCAATATGGAGATTTTGAAACTGGTTCCGTACCTGGTGCTAAGTCGATAGTAAACTCAATTTCTCGGTCCGACGGTAATCCTGGAAGTTAACCTGGGAAGACGTCAGGAAATTCACACATAAATGGAATATCTTCTATCCTCGGACTTTCATTTCCAGTGTACAACATATAAGCTATATAAACTTTACATCATTGTCGTAGCAATCACTTAGTCTGCATTATTGTCAGGAATTTTTTTTGCTGTTTCCCACCCTTAAATATTACCGTTGCATTTTCCGCAGTTTACAACTTCACTTTCTTATTCGCACAATAGGTCTGAGCATTATTATAAGCTAACCAATCTATTTCTAAAATAACATCAAACTCTTCTAACTTGAAGAGTATCAAGTTCACAGAGAAATGATATCCGGCTATATTGATATCGCATTTGGGACATTCTCGATCTATAAGAACTTGGTCGCCATTCTATAATTTTATAATTAACGTCTCGCCCAACTGTTGAATTTCTCAACTTATCTTATCAATGAATTCTTCTGAAATAAAAGATCGTGTGGCTCCAGAATCAATCAATACTTTTGGAATCCACTGAATTCACAGAAAGCGTACCTGCAATCACACTAGGACTCTACACAACTTCTTTTATTATCATATTAAAAGTTCTCGCTTTAGGCTGATTGTGCTGTGGTGGTGGAGGTAATGCCAACACTTTCGGAACACTAACTTCCATACTGGTCCTCTACAATTCCTGGCTACATGCACTTTCCTCCCGCACTGAAAATAAGTAACTTCTGTTCTTCCTGCTGGACATTTATTGGAGTAGTGCCCTTTCTGCTTGCACTTGAAGCATGTCACATTTGCCTTGTTGTAGACGACCGTATATTTCTGACCACATGTATTGCATTATGGCAATGGTGCAATGTTGATTCACTGCTAGTTGGGAGCTTGGAAACGATTACCTGCTCTCTAGTTGCCTTGTCCTATCCTTTTAAAATTCATATTTGTCCGGGCTTGAAATTCCGGCTTCCTGTTAAAACGGTTTTGAAAATTTCCTTGTCCCTTTTCCCTTTGGGACATCTCACTTTCTCCTTCTATGATCTTGGCTTTCTGAACCACAACGGTATAAGTCGTCAATTCAAAGACTACCACTCTGCTACAAATCCATGACTGTAATCCCTGTTGGAATCTCTTAGCCCGTTTCTCCACAGTATCAACCTGCTCCGGAACAAACCTAGCCAATTCTCTAAACTTTGCTTCATATTCAGTCACTGACATATTTCCTTGCTTCAATTCCAAGAACTTGATTTCCATCTGGTTCTTCATATAGCGAGGAAAACACTTTTCCATAAATAACTCCATAAACCTATCCCAAGTCATGATGCTTTCACCTTTTAAAGCTTTCTTGGATTCCCACCAATAATTTGCTTCTCCCTTCAGGAAATAGCCAGCAAAATCAGTCTTCTGGTCATCTTCAACCTTCACAAACGCAAACACTTTCTCCATTTCTTTCAACCAAGCCCTAGCCTTAGTAGGATCCGCTGTACCCTCAAATTCTAGAGGCTTAACTTACTGAAACTGCTTAAAGGTAACAACATGCACAACTGGTGGTATCTGGTGTTCAGGACGAGGTGGCTGTTGTAACATCTGTTGCTGAATCTATTGTTGTTCTTGTTGCTGCTGCATCTGCGGTTGCATCATTACCATTTGTTGTTGCATCAGATAAAACGTTTTGTTCATGGTATCATTATTCTGTCCCTCAGAATTTCTATTGGAGGTTTCAGTTCTGGTCTTTCTTTTTGGTGCCATTTTTCTTATAATAAAACAAAGGGTTCTTTAAATGATTTATTAAACAGTTGATAATGGATAAAGAAACAATTTGTCTGGTATTAAAACTAAAAATTTAAACAATTGATAGTGGAAAGAAAAAAAAAATTTGACAGATATCAAAATAAGAAATTAAAACAGTTCAAAATTGAAACAAATCATTTGAAATAATTTTAAAACTTTGAATAATAAATTTTACAACATTGTTTTAAATAAAACAAACTTTAAGATATGGAAAAACTGTAAAGCATTAAAGTAAATGTAAATACTGTAAAAACTAAAATTTAAATAAATAAAAGGAAAAATTTGAAAATTTTTATTATATATATATAAATATATATCTGACACCAGCCTCAGGTGTTAATGCTTGATACAAAAGGTCTAACATCAAGTCTGTTATAACTACTGCTGATACATGTCAAAACTGAGTACTACACACATACATATCTGATCTCACTATACTATGCTGCCTCTATCTACATATGTCACATATAATACAACAACTAGCTCCAACTGTCAAACATCAAAACCCTGGCAGAATGCGTTTCAACTCATCACGAAGCATCTTTAACTGACTGTGTGAGATAGGTGGCTCTATAAAAATCTTCACAAGAATGCGGCCCATCATGCATCAAGGCATCTAACTCAAGAGTAGCACTGTAAACTGTCCGCTGAAGCCTTTGCCTCATCATATAATCTAGCTGAAGTGCGGCTAACGGTCCGCTATCTCTCTGGTCAAACAATCCCATAATCTCTCTGCACTGAGATCTCCAATACTGTACATCCTCTCTCACAATACTGTACTCATGATACAGTACCATGTGTGGCTCTGTAACCTGTCCAACAGACTCCTGGGATGGAACCCTAAGTATCCCTGCAACACCCTGTTATGGCAAACCTAAATGTAGTCCCACATCATGCTCATCCATCTCCTCGACCGGGGCTATCTGAAATATATTCGGCTCTGGTGCATACACTGGCATAGGAGGTAACACTGCAACTAGTGGAAACTCTGCCTCTATCTCCGATATAAACTAATATTCTATAGGTAGTGGAGGTGATAACAATGGATTAAAGAACTCTAGAGGATCAAACATCTCTATAGGGTCTGGTAGCTGCTCAGGAGCTGGTGGGGTTGGCTCCTGTGGAAACTGTGGTGGAGATGGAGAAGGTACCTGTGCTGGTATCTCAGCTGACACTGGCGGTATCACTGGTACAACTGGCCCGGTAATAGTCATCTCATATGATGCGGATGATGACGTCTGATAATATAATAGATAAAGAAAAAGGGTCACTCAGCATTTCTAGAACTTATAAATTCTTTATCTAAAACTATCTAAATCCAAACCTTTCTATTCATATCTTATGTGATCTTCCTATCTTCTCTTAATCCTTCATCCTTGGGTATGTCTTCTTCTTTAATCTTTAGTTGATGATACCCAGATCTCAAATCAATCTGTGAGAAACAAGTAGCTCATTTCAGTTGATCAAATAAAGCGTCGATTCGCGATAGAGGGTATTTATTCTTAATCGTGAACTTATTCAACTCGCAATAATCTATACACATCCTCATACTTCCATCTTTCTTCTTCACAAATAGCACTGGTGCACCCCACGGGGATACACTCGGGAAAATTACTCCTTTGTCAAATAATTCCTGTAATTGTGTCACTAATTCCTTCATATTGATAGGCGCCATTCGATAAGGAACTTTCAAAACTGTTTCCGCTCCAGGAGCCAAATCAATCGTGAACTCGATCTCTTGATCCGGAGATAGTCCAGTTAATTCATCTGGAAACACATGTAACACCCTCCAAACTCGGGGTATAAGTCTGGATGTTACTAGCTAAATACCAAACATGTACAAACCTGTATAACAAATAAACAAATACATATCTAACCCCTTTAATACTAACCAGGATCTTTTTAGGTTAAAGTATGAAAACAAGAACAACTCTCTACCTTTATTACAAACCAAATTTAAATTCTCACAGAACTCTTTTTATTACAAACTATTGTCTAACAAATTTTAAACTACTTTCATCTTTATTCAAATACACACATTATCTACCTACACTACACCTGCTCAGGTAACTCAAAGCTTTCCTCCTGAATTGGGATCAACACTTTTGGTATTACAGGGTACCGCTGCTTGACTCGTTTCTTTACCATGCAAGTCCTGATAGGTTTCATTTTCCTTCTTAACTGAAAACAATAAGGCGAATAACAACAAAAAGCGGGTAAGCCATAAGTTGCTCAACAAGTCCATAATATATAAGTAGTGTAATAATAAACTAAATGAATCGGTAATTTGGTTACACCTGCAAAGATATAACCTCGGAAGACAAGAACAAAGGCCATTATCGTCGAGTATCAATAAAATAAACTGGACACAAGTACGCACCTATATCCTGCTGATCAGCCATGATACAGTGCAGATCCATACCTCAATGTATAGATCCATTCGGGTACCTAGGCTGTAATATCCGGGAAAATTATGTGAATATTATATGATAAATATATAAATATTATGTGTTTTATAAATTTAAAATGATTATTGTCATGATATTAGATGTTATAGCTGTTATGTGTGTTTCTGTGCGGGCCAGAAATTTTTTCGATTGATTAATATATGTTTAAACTGCAATTATATGAATCTATCTGCAACCGGAACACATATTTATTTGCATCCTTATTAAGATACTCGTTTTATTTCAATTTATGCACGTTTGAATGTATTCTAGGTATTTTCGGGTTTATCTGGTAATTTAGGGATCGTTTCTGTTTTTCAAAAATCAACGGACCGGGACCCCACCGGGACGTCAAACCCTACAAAATCTGTGTTTTTATTTTTATAAAATTATTCGTATTTCAAATACCCTTTATTTTTGTATTTTCGAATTATTCGCAAATTTTGGGAAATTTTGACATTAATTTTATATTTTATCATTTTTAAAATTATTCCCCGTAATTATTATTTTGGGGCCTAATTATTTTAATTATGGGGATAAAAAAACACCCTTAATTTATTTTGGGGATATAATTTTTGTAAATATAAATAGTTGCAGGATTTTTATTTTATTCATTTTAATTCATTAAAATTTAGAAATTAAAAAGGAAGACCAAGAACATAATTTGGGGGTGTAATCTCTTCTTGATCATAAATCCATTGATTCCCAGAGGATTACAACACCGTTCCTGAGGCTCTAGTAACTGATTAAAAGCTCTTTTTGTGCTCTTTCTTTTGATACAACAATCATCTTCTAAGGTGAATTAAGTTTTTAATTCGATTTTTCAGATATTATGAACACGAATTGGGTATCGAATTTTTGATGATTCTTGAATGTTTTTGATGACTGAAAAAGCTTCCTAGAACTGTTTTGAGTAGATTCATGTGTTTACTTCGATTGTTTGAGTTTAGAATCGACATAGCCGAGTTCATGTGTTTTGGAATTTTTAAATTCGAATTTTCGTAATTATTGTTTGAACTGTGGCTGATTTTGGAATTTTTAAATTCGAGTTTTCATATGTTAAACTCCAGATTTCAATAAGTATGTTAGGAAATCGAAGTTTCCGACTTGCTCGTCGGAAACATCTCGAATTGTGATCGGAACTTGGATATTGCAGGTTGGTTGTTTATGTTTTCGTTGAGTATATGTTTCTGGGGAACCAAGGAATGGTTTAGGTGCAATATAGCTAGCAAACGGAACTTAAAAAGGGGTGTTATGGTTCGCCGGAGTCCGGTGAAGGCCCGCCGGAATCTGAGGATTTCCCAGAAACCGGTCGGGGTTCTTCCCCACCCGGTTGAACCCTTTTAACCCGATTTCGACCCGGTCCCTTGACCCAGGTTCGATCTTTCCCTAGCCTATTTTCTGCTCTGAAAAATGTTTTTGGACAATTTTTTTTCTTTTAATAGAAAATCTGTTTTTCCTTATTTTCAAAAATTCATTTAATTTATTTTGAAAATCATTTAATTATTATTATAAATATTAATAATTATTTACTTAATTATTTTAAATTCCTAAAATTATTTCCTTTTATTATTTTCAAAAATCAAATTTGATTTAATTGTTTATAATTTATTTTAGTTAATTATTTATTAATTCAATTAATTGATTAAAATCATTTAATCAGTTAATTTTATTTATAAATAGTTAAATAAATGTAAATTATTAATAATTAATTCAAATAATTCCTAAAAATTACTTTTAAGCTTTGAAAAATTATATTTTGGTATTTAAAAATCAATTAATATTATTATTAATTTATTTAAATCTATTTATTTCTTATTTTATTCATGGTAATTAAACCGTTCGTCCGTTTAATACGAAACGAACGCGTACAGACTCAGAAAATTATTACGCTTTCAATAAAAATAATTCTTAGTCTTAATTTCTTTTGGATTGCAACGTCATATGATTTGTGTATCAGTTTGAGTCGGTATCTGATCTGTAAATATTATTATTGACCTGATTTTCATTCTGAACGTACTAAGACATATCTTATGACGATCTGACTTATGTGATTCATGAATTATGTGATTACGTGTTATATGAATACCATGATTACGTGCTATGTGATATGCATGCTATTTGTTTACAGTTTCAAAATGTCATGAGTCATTATAAATGATCGGGTAGATGTCAAGACGTATAGTTACGTCTATTGAGTTTGGTTTTGTTATTTAAGTTAGTTCTTTTGTTTATAGAATCAAGTAGCAAGGAGTGTGGTCAAGTGTTAAACGGAGATAGTAGCCGGCAGCTATAAGCAGAGTAATAGTAAGAAGTTATTGAGCATACCAGGCAAGTACCCTAACTTCACTTATCGTTCAAGTGATGTTTATTTCAAATTATATGATGCAAGTATACCTACCTTCGTTTATTATTCAAGTGATACTACTACGAATCTTATTCTGCAAGTATCTACATCTTCACTTATCATTCAAGTGATGATTATTCTGACTTTATTATTCAATTTCTATACTATTATAAGCTCAGAATAGTTAAACGTTTTGACATTTCGCTACAAATTACCCTATACAGTAAAACTTTGATTTGAGATTAGCGAATAACTAATTGTTCTAGTTATTTCGCCATCGGTTGTTGAGATAACTCGGGACCATGAGAAGTGGGGAGTTATATGGTTAAGGATGTCATTTGATTCGACTTCTTTGATTGAAAATTGTTTTTTTATGGATTGGATGGTAGCGTAAGAGGCCGTGGCGGTGGTCCAGTGTGAGCCATGTATTATACTTGATTATAATACCTCGCTAGGCCAATATGTGCCTTGGGTGCCCCATTTGTTTAGTTGAATATGCTTCGGCATACTGGTGTTGCTCCGCGGCTGATCACCGGTGGCAACATACCGTCGTCCGAGGATTCTAATCCAAAACAAAAGGATTTACAAAGATATTATTTATTATCAAAACTTATATCAGTTTTTGATACTGTTCAGGTATTATTGTTGGGTTTTGCTCCTCAGATATATTGTTGTTTTGTTCTAAATCATAAGCTATATACTGCTTGCTGAGCATTTCTTTCGCTCATACTTGTTTCATATCCTAATTCTTTCAGCTAGACCAGGACAAACTTGAGTTCCAGGTATGACCAGAGGTTGTGTGCTTTTAAATAGTTCGGTGTGGTTTCCAGGCAGACAGTTTGGGACGCTTAGCTAGTCTAGAGGTTTGTAATAAAGTTTGAATAAATTGGAAAACTAATTAGACTTATGGTTGTAATATCAGTTGGTTTGTATTAGTGCATGTTTCATACTATAACCTGTGATCGATCCAGTGTATGCAAGGGGACATATTTATTATATTATTCCGCTGTGATTATTTTATTATATTTTATTGGCTAGTGACCCCCAAATCTAGACCCTGGGTTTGGAGGGCGTCACAGGTTGGTATCGGAGCTACAGGTTATGGTCACTGAAACAGGCTTAGGATTGTCATAGATGAGTCATAGGAATATCATATAAGATAGGCGCGTGTAGTTTAGCTCTTATAAGGTTAATTTTAGGTTATTGGGCTGGGTTATAGTTAAGTTGTTTAGGTTTCCTATTTTGCGTTTAGCCTTAAGCCTTTGTGTTATTGCCTTGGTATTTTGTTGGTTTGAGAATGGTAAGAAATGTTGGAAGAGAGGTTGGAAGGTTGTGTTGCAACCCTATCCATTGTTTGTTGGTTTATTTGAGATGTCGAGCAAAGGTTTAAAAAGGTTTGGATACTTCTTCATAAATTTTCTTTGTGTTGTTATTCTTAAGATAATAAGCAGGATTATGTGATAATCATGTCGCTTATGTTAATATGGTAGCAAGTTTATGATATTTTAAGAAGATATAATGCTTGAAAATTTTGATATGCTAAAAATTTGCTACATATTTGACACAAGGCTTGACAGATTATTATATAAGTTGCTTGTTTTCTTACCAGAATAATGGGTTCAAAAAGGAAGAGTAAGCTAGCAGAAGGTCAATTGTAGGATCCCAATCAGTAGAATTCCAACTATCCACCGCAACCATATTGCAGAACTTGTAGAAGAAGGCACTTTGAGGTTTGTAAGGCTAATATATCATATTTTAAGTGTAATCAGAAAGGATATTATGCGAATAAATGTAAAAATCAAATGTCTGTCGAAAAGTCGAGGATTACATGTTACAAGTGTGGGAAGGTTGGACATCTTTACAGGAAATGCCGTGTATCACCACGAATTAAACAACTAGCCGCTGGAAAGAAAGGTCAAGGTAATCAGTCTTAGAACCCGAATCAACCAAAGACTAATTGTCCATCAGTTCCAGATTATAGAGTGTGCGGTAAGAAGCATTATGGACCTTGCAAGGATAACGCTATCTGTTGCCAGTGTAACATGAAAGGACATCATGCTTCTGAGTGCCGTAATCAGATGCCGAACGTTATATGTTTCCGATGTAGGAAGATAGGGCATTATATTAAAAACTATAAGAAGCAAGCTCCAGGAACAGATGTGCCAACAACTGCAGGGCCATCATCTCAGATGATGCTAAGGAGTGAAGAACCATCAGCTCAACCCAAAATCGGGACATCCAATATGACCATGCCTGATGCTGTTCAAAGTTCCGACGTGGTTGCAGGTACGCTTCTAGTCAACTCCGTAGGTGCTAAAGTTTTAATTGAGTCTAGAGCTATAAGGTCACTTATTTCTCAAAATTTTGTCGATAAATCGCATTACAAAGTTGAACTGTTAGAACAACCGTTAATGAGAGGACTAGCTAATAAGAACCAAGTTTCCATCGACCGAGTGTGCCCGAGGTATGATAATCAAAATAGGGAGACATCATTTTATGCCAACTTAATACCTTTTATGTTGGGAGAATTTGATGTTATCTTAGAAATGGATTGGTTGTTAGAGAACAACGTTCATAGTGATTATAAGAATTGGAAAGTAAGACTTCAGATTTTGGATAGTAAGAAGAAGGTAATATTTTGAGGGAATAAGCAAGAGAAGAAGTTCTTAACGATAGTTTAAGTGAAGAAGTTATTGCGTCAGAATTGCGAAGCGTATTTGGCCCATGTGATAGACACTAGTAAAGAAGTCCCAGCACTAGAAGCAATTTCAGTTGTCAATGAGTTTCTAGATGTCTTTCCAGATGATCTACCAGGATTACCTTCCGATAGAAAAATTGAGTTTGCGATTGATCTAGCACCCAGAACAGAACTAGTTTCTAAAGCTCCATACCGGATGGCACCAGTGGAGATGAAAGAGTTGGCAACTCAGTTACAAGATCTTTGGGAGAAAGGAGTTATAAGACCCAGTGTATCCCCGTGGGGCGCACCAGTACTATTTGTCAAGAAGAAGGACGGGAGTATGCGACTGTGTATTGACTATCGAGAACTGAATAAGCTGACTACTAAAAATAAGTACCCGTTGCCGAGGATCGATGATTTGTTTGACCAATTGAGAGGCGCTGTATGGTTTTCTAAAATTGATTTAAGATCCGGATATCATCAACTGGAGATCAAGTCAGAAGATATTTCGAAGACCGCATTCAGAACCAGATATGGGCATTATGAGTTTCTAGTGATGGCATTTGGATTAACCAACGCACCAGGAGCTTCATGGATCTGATGGATCGAGTATTCAATAAATATTTGGATAAATTCGTGATCGTGTTTATAAATGACATTTTGATATATTCCAAGACAGAAGAAGAGCATGCAGAGCACTTGAGGATAGTTCTAGAGATACTGCGACAGGAGAAATTGTACGCAAAGTTTTCTAAGTGTGAAATTTTGGTTAAAAGAAGTACGATTTCTTGGGCACGTGATTAAAAATAAAGGAGTGGAAGTGGATCCAGCAAAGATTGAAGCCATAATCAACTGGGAGAGACCAAAGACACCAACGGAAGTACGAAGTTTCATGGGATTGGCAGGCTACTACAGAAGATTCATGCAAGATTTTGCAAAGATAGCTACGCCGTTGACAAAGCTCACCAGGAAGAATCAGAAATTCGAATGGGACGAGAAGTGCGAGGAAAGTTTCCAAGAATTAAAGAATAGATTAGTATCTTCACCAGTGCTAGTCTTACCAGATGATCAAGGCAATTTTGTGATCTACAGTGACGCGTCATAAAAAGGATTGGGATGTGTTTTGATGTAGCATGAAAAGGTGATAGCCTACGCTTCAAGATAGCTGAAACCACATGAAGAGAAGTATCCAACTCATGATCTTGAATTGGCAGCTATAGTGTTTGCATTGAAGATTTGGAGGCATTATCTTTATGGGGAAAAGTGCGAGATCTACACGGACCACAAGGGTTTGAAATATATTTTCACCCAGAAGGAATTAAACATGAGACAACGAAGATGGATAGAACTAATCAAGGACTACGACTGTACCATCAACTATCCCATGTAAAGCAAATGTGGTGGCCGACGCTCTGAGCAGAAAAGAAAGATTAAGCATGATAACTTCATCCGAGGAATTAATCAAGGAATTCGAGAAGCTTGAAAGAGAGGTTAGTACCCCAGGTATGTCTACAGAGGTGTTGTGTACAATGTCTTTTCAACCAGAACTATTAGAGAAGATTAGAAAATGTCAGGAAGAAGTAATGAGCCATGAACGAGATAGTTTGACAGGAAAAGAGATAGGGAGTCAAAAGGATGATAAAGGGATCTTAAGATTTTCTTCCAGAATATGGATACCCAACGTAGCCGAGCTGAAAGATGAAATTCTTCGAGACGCTCACAACTCCAGATACTCAATTCATTCCGGAAGTACGAAGATGTACAGAGACTTAAGAGAAAATTTTTGGCGGCCAAGTATGAAGAAGGAAATTGCAGAATGTCCAATAGTTTCAGACAGAGATCCTCGATTTAATTCAACATTTTAGAAAAGTTTTCAAGATTGTCTCGAAAACGAAGCTGAACATGAGTACCGCGTATCATCCACAAACAGACTGTCAAAGTGAAAGGATAATTCAGAACTATTGAAGATATGTTAAGGGTATGTGCACTAGATTTTGAAGGAAGTTGGGATGAACATTTGCCATTGGTTGAATTCTCCTACAACAATAGTTATCATGCCAGTATTGGAATGCCGCCTTACGAAGCTTTGTACGGGAGAAGATGAAGATCTCCAATATGTTGGGAAGAAGTTGGTGAGAGAAAGATTTTGGGCCCAGAATTGATCCAGCAGACGAAAGAGAAAATATAACTCATTCGGAAAAGGTTAGTGGCAGCTCAAGACTGTCAACGCAGATATGCTGATCCTACCAGAAAGGATATGGAATTTGAAGTTGGTGAAGCAGTGATATTGAAGATTTCACCTTGGAAGGGTTTATCGAGATTCGGAAAGAAAGGAAAGCTGAGTCCACGTTATGTTGGCCCTTTTGAGATTTTGAAGCGTGTGGGAAAGGTTGCTTACGAGTTAGCGTTACCACCTCACATGCAGCATATCCACAATGTGTTCCACGTGTCAATGTTGAAGCGTTATTTGCCTGATTCGAATCATGTGATAGAATACGAGCCAATTGAAATTTAACCAGATTTATCTTTTGTAGAGCAACCAGTGCAGATATTAGATAGAAAGGAAAGAGTGCTTAGAAATAAGTCTGTGTCTTTAGTGCGAGTCTTGTGGAGGAATCCCAAGGTTGAAGAGTCGACTTGGAAATTAGAAAGCGAAATGTGATCCAAGTATCCTCACTTGTTTTCTTAGGCTGATTCTGAGGACAGAATCCTGTTAAAGGGGGAAGGATGTAATATCCGGGAAAATTATGTGAATATTATATGTTAAATAAATAAATATTATGTGTTTTATAAATTTAAAGTGATTATTGTCATGATACTAGATGTTATAGCTGTTAAGTGTGTTTCTGTGCGGGCCAGAAAATTTTTCGATTGATTAATATATGTTTAAACTACAATTATATGAATCTATCTGCAATCATAACGCGTATTTATTTGCATCCTTATTAAAATACTCATTTTATTTCAATTTATGCACGTTTGGATGTATTCTAGGTATTTTCGGGTTTATCTTGTAATTTAGGGATCGTTTCTGTTTTTCAAAAATCAACGGACCGGGACCCTACTGGGACGTCAAACCCCACAAAATTCCATGTTTTTATTTTTATAAAATTATTCGTATTCCAAATTCCCTTTATTTTTGTATTTTCGAATTATTCGCAAATTTGGGGAATTTTGACATTAATTTTATACTTTATCATTTTTAAAATTATTCCCCGTAATTATTATTTTGGGGCCTAATTATTTTAATTATGGGGATAAAAAACACCCTTAATTTATTTTGGGGATATAATTTTTGTAAATATAAATAGTTGCAGGATTTTTATTTTATTCATTTTAATTCATTAAAATTCAGAAATTAAAAAGGAAGACCAAGAACATAATTTGGGGGTGTAATCTCTTCTTGATCATAAATCCATTGATTCCCAGAGGATTACAACACTGTTCCTGAGGCTCTAGTAACTGATTAAAAGCTCTTTTTGTGCTCTTTCTTTTGATACAACAATCATCTTCTAAGGTGAATTTAGTTTTTAATTCGATTTTTTCAGATATTATGAACACGAATTGGGTATCGAATTTTTGATGATTCTGAATGTTTTTGATGACTGAAAAAGCTTCCTAAAACTGTTTTGAGTATATTCATGTGTTTACTTGGATTGTTTGAGTTTAGAATCGACCTAGCCGAGTTCATGTGTTTTGGAATTTTTAAATTCGAGTTTTCGTAATTATTGTTTGAACAGTGGCTGATTTTGATTATAAAATATGATCGCATGAATTCTCAGCTTTCGTTTCGTATGTTAAACTCTAGATTTCATTAAGTATGTTAGGATATTGAAGTTTCCGATTTGCTCGTCGGAAACCTCTCGAATTGTGATCGGAACTTGGATATTGCAGGTTGGTTGTTTATGTTTTCATTGAGTATATGTTTCTCGGGAACCAAGGAATGATTTGGGTGCAATATAGCTAGCAAATGGAACTTAAAATGGGGTGTTATGGTTCGCCGGAGTCCGGCGAAGGCCCGCCAGAATCTGGGGATTTCCCAGAAACCGGTCGGGGTTCTTCCCGACCCGGTTGAACCCTTTTAACCCGATTTCGACCCGGTCCCTTGACCCGGGTTCGATCTTTCCCCAGCCTATTTGCTGTTCTGAAACATGTTTTTGGACAATTTCTTTTCTTTTAATTAAAAATCTGTTTTTCCTTATTTTCAAAAATTCATTTAATTTATTTTGAAAATCATCTAATCATTATTATAAATATTAATAATTATTTACTTAATTATTTCAAATTCCTAAAATTATTTCCTTTTATTATTTTCAAAAATCTAATTTGATTTAATTGTTTATAATTTATTTTAGTTAATAATTTATGAATTCAATTAATTGATTTAAAATCATTTAATCAGTTAATTTTATTTATAAATAGTTAAATAAATGTAAATTATTTATAATTAATTCAAATAATTCCTAAATAATACTTTTAAGCTTTAAAAAAATATATTTTGGAATTTAAAAATCAATTAATATTATTATTAATTGATTTAAATCTATTTATTTATTATTTTATTCATAATAATTAAACCGTTCGTCCGTTTAATACGAAACGAACGCGTACAGACTCAAAAAATTATTACGCTTTCAATAAAAATACTTTTGAGTCCTAATTTCTTTTGTATTGCAATGTCATTTGATTTGTGTATCAGTTTGAGTCGGTATCTGATTGGTAAATATTATTATTGACCTGATTTTTATTCTGAACGTACTGAGACATATCTTATGACGATCTGACTTATGTGATACATGAATTATGTGATTACGTGTTTTATGAATACCATGATTACGTGCTATGTGATATGCATGCTATTTGTTTACAGTTTTAAAATGCCATGAGTAATTATAAACGATCGAGTAGATGTCAAGACGTATAGTTACGTCGATTGAGTTTGGTTTTGTTATTTAAGTTAGTTTTTTTATTTATAGAATCAAGTAGCAAGGAGTGTGGTCAAGTGTTAGACGAAGATAGTAACCAGCAGCTATAAGTAGAGTAATAGTAAGAAGTTGTTGAGCATACCAGGCAAGTACCCTAACTTCACTTATCGTTCAAGTTATGTTTATTTCGAATTGTATGATATAAGTATACCTACCTTCGCTTTTTATTCAAGTGATACTACTATGAATCTTATTCTGCAAGTATCTACATCTTCACTTATCGTTCAAGTGATGATTATTCTGACTTTATTATTCAATTTCTATACTATTCTAAGTTTAGAATAGTTAAACGTTTGTACATTTCGCTACAAATTACTCTATACTGTAAAACATTGATTTGAGATTAGCGAATAACTAATTGTTCTAGTTATTTCGCCATCGGTTGTTGAGATAACTCGGGACCATGAGAAGTGGGGAGTTATATGGTTAAGGATGTCATTTGATTCGACTCCTTTGATTGAAAATTGTTTTTTTATGGATTGAATGGTAGCGTAAGAGGCCGCGGTAGCGGTCCAGTGTGAGCCATCTATTATACTTGATTATAATACCTCGCTAGGCCAATATGTGCCTTGGGTACCCCGTTTGTTTAGTTGGATATACTTCGGCATACCGGTGTTGCTCCGCGGCTGATCACCGGCGGCAACATACCATCGTCCGAGGATTCTGATCCAAAACAAAAGGATTTACAAAGATATTATTTATTATGAAAACTTATATCAGTTTTTGATACTGTTCAGGTATTATTGTTGGGTTTTGCTCCTCAGATATATTGTTGTTTTGTTCTAAATCATAAGCTATATATTGCTTGCTCAGCATTTCTTTCGCTCACACTTATTTCATATCCTAATTCTTTCAGCTAGACCAGGACAAGCTTGAGTTCCAGGTCTGACCAGAGGTTGTGTGCTTGTAAATAGTTTGGTGTGGTTTCCAGGTAGACAGTTTGGGACGCTTAGCTAGTCTAGAGGTTTGTAATAAAGTTTGAATAAATTGTAAAACTAATTAGACTTATGGTTGTAATATCAGTTGGTTTGTATTAGTGTATGTTTCATACTATAACCTGTGATCGATCCAATGTATGCAAGAGGACATATTTATTATATTATTCCGCTGTGATTATTTTATTATATTTTATTGGCTAGTGACCCCCAAATCTAGACCCCGGGTTTGGAGGGCGTCACATAGGCTCTACGGCCCAACACAAGGATCCAGTTAATTCCTGTTCCTTAGGATCAAGTGTACCTGATCCTAATCGTCACCATCCAGTCCATATAGGAGCAACCGGAACAATCGATATGCTTTGATGTATCCCAACATAAGAATATATCAGGATATATATATATATATATATATATATATATATATATAAACTATTGGAATATGAATAGAGGATTCAACGAATTAGGAGAAATCAGAAATCGAAATAGAATATTAACAAAGCAATGATAATTGTGTATTAGTGTTTGTGAACAGGAATTATCAGTGTATAACTGCGATAAGAATTTGAAAGCAA
Organism: Apium graveolens; assembly: GCF_009905375.1. NCBI lineage: Eukaryota > Viridiplantae > Streptophyta > Magnoliopsida > Apiales > Apiaceae > Apium > Apium graveolens. The sequence goes on along the minus strand of NC_133649.1, from coordinate 239,869,045 downwards.
TTCACTATTCTGAATTTAGAATAGGGGAAAACTTGCCTTTTACGCAATTAACCACAAGTAAATCACCGTTCTCTAATACTGGCTCGGTACGCCTTGTTGGATTCGTCTCTATCAAAGAAAGATGCATATTTGGTCATCTCGTATCTCAATCGCATCTCAAACCGACTTCACACAGCCCTTATCGTCTACCCATATGCGTATAATTGACTCATATAATAGTAACAATTAAGACTCGATTAACCATATAATTCATATAGCACATAAGTCACATAGTCATTCTAGGTTTAAAATAATTTTTAGAATCGAAATCGACTCGCTATTCGCTTTACTGAACAATATCTAGCTCGTTTCCTATTTTTTCGGAATTTATTGGACTCGTCTCTATAAGTAATAGGGCATATATGTAAATAAATATCGAAAGCCATCTCGTTTCTGATAGAAATTAGGATTTTAAAACTATTTTTAATGAAAACAGATCATTTTTCTGAGTCGAAGGGCTTTCATTTCGCCTAAATCGGAATAAACGGTTCAATTATTATTTGATAAATAAGAATAAATAAATTTATTATTCAATATAATGAATTATTAGAAATAATTGAACCTCAAAAATATTTTTAAATAGTTATTTCGGAAAAATCAGAATTAAAAATGATTTTTTCCATAATTTTGGGAATTAAAATAAATTTATTATGAATTATTAAAAATAATTTGATTAATTATCAAAATAATTATCATTTTTAAATATTTAATAATTATTTAATAAATAATAAATAAATAATTTTGATTTTTAGAAAATATTTCAGAATTATTTATAATATAAATTAATTAATTAAATAATTAATTAATCAATTTATAAAATAAATAAAACTGATTTTTATAAATAATAAAATTAAAATTAAAATTAAAAATCCAGAAACAGTTGTCATAAAATTGTTTTATGACAAAACGGATAAAAACCGGGTTGAAAACCGGGTTCTGAAAACACAATCGGGTCGCCATGAACAACCTGACCCGCCGAAAAATTTTCAAAATCCGGTGACCGACTGTAACTCCGGAGATCACGATTTAGGCCAGAATCAGTACCGTTTGTACTTGTTTTTGCATGGTTTCAATCCTAAAAAAACCCCAAACTTAGATGATTTCTCAAAATTCTCTTGGACATATTTCCTAAAGTCTAAAGATGAGGCTAGTGAAATCATTATCAATCACATAAGGCAAGTCAATAATCATCCTGATTTCAAAGTGAGAAGAATCAGGAGTGACAATGGAACTGAGTTCAAGAATTCTGTCATGAGAGCATTTTGTGAAGAAAATGGAATTTTGCATGAGTTTTCAGCAGCAAGAACTCCACAACAGAATGGAGTAGTGGAAAGGAAGAACATATCACTTATTGAAGCTGCCAGGACAATGCTTGAAGAATCTAAATTACCAACATATTTATGTGCTGAAGCTGTAAATACTGCATGCTACACTCGGAATATTTCTCTGATTAATCAAGCAAAATGCATGACTCCCTATCAATTGTTCAAGAACAAGAAGCCAACTCTAAATTTTCTTCATGTCTTTGGTTGCAAATGTTGTATCTTGAGAAATCAAACTGATCAGAATGGAAAGTTTGAAGCTAAAGCAGATGAAGGAATTTTTGTTGGATATGCTATTGGTGAAGCATATAGAGTCTACAATCTAAGAACCAATATTGTTGTGGAATCAATACATGTTGTGTTTGATGATAAAAAGATTGAAGGACTGCAAGATGGAGACTACCATGAGAGCCTCAAATTTGAGAATGTGAAGATGGTTAGTGATGAAAGTGATGATGAAAGTGATCAAGAAACAGTATCAAAGGATAATGCAGAAAATCTATTACCAATGAAGCACAAAATTCAACATCTGTCGAGTTGCATAATTGTGATATCCCGTATTTTCAGAATTATTATTATTAATATTTGAATATGTTTATGTGATTTTCTGATTTAGAAGGAATAAAATGGTGGATATTTTATTCCTATTTGACGAGTTTGTGTTATTAAATGGTAATGTGCTAATTGTTAAGTGTTATATCGATCCTTGTTAATTTCTAAAAATATTTACTTAAATGTATTATTTTCAAAGTTTATTTGAAAATCGATCATTTATTGATATCGGTAAATTGAGTTCGTTTAGTAATATTAGGGATGGATGGATATTATGTCTGCTATGTGTTGTATGTAATATTAATTATGTTGAACTAAATTGTGATTGAGGATTATTTGTATTATTAATTACTGAGTAGTATCGTTTTGTTTTTGTCTTTAAAAGTGATTTTATAGAAAATTTAATTTCATAAATATTTATATTATCTTTAAAATTATTTTTATGACTTTATAATTACAACAATTATTTTTGGGATTTTATAAAATTTAGAATCAATATTTCATCAATTATTTAGCCCTATATGATTTTATGATTTCATTTATTTGTAAAATCCGTATTTATTCCATAATTCTTCAAAAATTACGACACTCATATTATTTAAGTTTGGAATATTCTGAGAATTTTAAAATTATTTGGGAATTTTTAGGATTAATTTCACCCGCGCGTTGAATCGTTAATTGCTAAAGCGGGTATAAATTACGTTTCAAAAATTGTTTTAAAATTACGAAATTATGTTTTTATAAATTTCGGGATATTTATAACATTTTAAGACTATTTTTGTAATTTTTTGAATTTGTTTCAAGTGCAGCTCAGTTCGTTAAATCGTATAATGCGGGTATAGTGCGCGAAGTCAAAAATGCTTTAAAATATGAAAATTTTATTTTATTAGTTTATAATTATTACGAGAATTTTAAAACTTATTTGGTAATTTCGGGTTAATTGTACCCGTAAGTCTGCTCGTTAAATTCTAAATTTCGGGACCAAAATTAGGCTTGTATGTTGATAAGTACTGTAAATAGTACAGTGGATAAAGAAAAAAAAAAATAGGAAAACGTGTCAGTCCCTCCCCACCCCTGCCACGCACACCCCCCACCCCTGTACCGAGTATACCCCTCCCCATTTCCTTACCAAAAAACAATACTCCTCTCTTCTCTTCTGTCTCTCCTCTCTATCGTATATTTATATACTTTTAATTTTCAAAAATTCATATCTTACAAACCGTTCATCCAAATTTCAATATTATATATATAAACGATCAGTGCTTCGATACCTACGCATAGGTATATATTGCGAGGTTTTGAGAAGAAAATTTGCGGGCATATTTCCGTTATATTTCCGTTTTAATTATTTTCGGGACATTAAAAGGAGTATGATGGTGGTGATTATTCCACATGGTATCTCAGCGTGGTAAATGTCTATGACATAATTCGGATTTTTCTGGAGATATTTTCCGGACATCAGATTTTCTCTTCGGGTTGATCAGAATTTATTTGGGTAACGATTCCGAAATTCCGCTTTGTACTTGTGTATATTATAGCATGTTAGTGTTTATATATTTATTTCAAAAAATTTTAGAAATTATTGGAGAAGTCATTTTGGTCCGAATTTTGGTTCAGGTGGCCGTGTATTCATTATGGAGTGTTTATACGCGTAAATATAAATTATTGTGTTGATGTGTGGTTGTGTCGATATGATATCGACTGGCAGTCCGAGAAATAGAGGAGGTGC